>NC_060157.1:30382185-30418005 GCF_021292245.1 Micropterus dolomieu | reverse complement strand
TGGGGTCTCAATGATCCTAAGAAAGGTGAGAAATCAGCCCAGAACTACACGGGAGGAGCTGGTCAATGACCTGAAAAGAGCTGGGACCACCGTTTCCAAGGTTACTGTTGGTAATACACTAAGACGTCATGGTTTGAAATCATGCATGGCTGTACTGGCCTTCTTTGCTCACCAGCCACCACCTCCCTCTGTCGAAGACAACAAAATGATAACAATGCCTGATGTGACCGGTCAGCACAGCGAGCTGCTGAAAAAGGCAAATAAAAAGATATCTCACCTTAAGGAGGACATCTGTTCTCCCCTCCGAGCTCTCTCATCATCTCTCTCCTCGCCCCCTTTTCACCCCTACCACTCTGATAGTGGGCGATAGTATTATCAGAACTACACAAACTACCAGAACTGCTGCAGTCACTCCCATCCTCCATAAACTTGGTGATTGTCCATATTGGCCATAATGATACAGCTCGTCTGGAATCTGAGCAGGCAAAAAATGATTTTATTTTACTTTTTAGCCTTATAAAAGTTATGGTAAACCTGTTTTTATCAGGGGTCCCTTACCAACTCTGTCCCATGACTCAGAGCGCTTTAGGAGACTTCTCAGTGTCAACATCTGGCTGCAGTCTACCTGCAATGCTCACAACTGCTCACCTATTTTCATACCACTTCTCCATGAGAAACTGCATCCCCTTAATGTGGTCACAACGTACTTCCTCACCACATCATCACAACAATTCACACGTAAATGTCTTCAACCTCCGTCCTCTCCCGCAGTCCTCCCAACAAATCCCAAAACAACCTGAAAATGGCCCTGCTCAACACTTAAGTAATTAATTAAGTAATAAAACTCTCATCCTGAATGAATTCATCACGGACAATAAACTGGACTTCCTTTGCATCATGGAAACCTGGCACAAACCTCTGGATTACTTGTCACTAAACCAGATCACACCCACAGGATTTACCCACGCAGAAAAACCATGCTTGGAGGGACAGGGAGGTGGTGTGGCCAGGGTCTACAGGAAGGACATCAAAGTAACCACTATCTCCACCCCAGCTGTCTTGTCATTTGAACATCTCGCCTTCACATTATCTGGTCCCTCTTCCCTTGTCACCGCATTATCTACCGCCCTGCCCCAAGCCAAACACCTTTCTCAAATATGCCACTGAATTTCTGGAACTGTTACACTGCTTCAACTACACACAGTATATCTACTTCCCCGCCCACTCCGAGGGTCACATCCTCGATCTGGTCTGCTCCACTAGTCTCACATTAAATCGTATTTCAAGCATTAACCTCCATATCTCATTATGGCATCTTTGTGTGCGGTGTTTGTAATCAGTGGTTGGAGGACAGATGACAGAAAACGTGTCGCATTTTCACCTGCAACCTTTTTATACACAGTCTGCAACACGCATTTTACTGACGGCCGTTTCACCGATGCATCGGCGGAGGAATTGGTATCAGAAGTCTGGAGCTGAGTGATGCCATCAGCGTTACTGAAATGGTGAGTTGTGCACTCAAATGATTTATTCACACTAGCGAACTAATGTTGGTTGACGAAGTAAAAACGTTTATTAATTAACATGACGTGTTGTCTGTGTGTGAGTGAGTATTACATCCTAATTAATTAATTTCAATTCATGAGGCAGGTTTGAATCCAGCCATGGGCTCTGTGCGGAGTTTGTATGTTCTTCCTGTGTTCATGTGTGTTTCACTGTATAATGTGATATTTCTAAATGCGCACTGAGTTTTGTAGATGTGTAAGTTCATTAGTTTTATAAAGGGAGCACTCATGGCTTTGGCCAAGCAAGAGGCAAAGAAGTGACAAGAGCAGCTGCACAATCATAGGTTATAGCTACTCTGTCACATCCAGATCAGTCCCCACACGACTCAAAGTTGCAGCTGTCACCCTCATCCTCAAGAAACCTGGTCTCAACCGACATCATGTCCAACTTCCAACCCATCTCCAATCTCCCCTTCCTATGTAAAATTCTGGAACGTGTTGTCACTGCTCAAACTCAAAACCACCTCACCTCTAACAACCAGTTTGAACCATTTCAATCTGGATTTCACTCACAACACAGCACTGAAACAGCCCTCCTTAAAGTAACCACTGACCTCCTCCTCTCCTCTGACTCCGGTTACCTCACCGTCCTTTTCATGCTCGACCTCATGCAGCCTTCGACACCATCAACCACTCCACTCTGACCAACTGCCTCTCAAACCTGGATGCAAACCAACTTCCTACAACTCAATTACAATGAATCTGACATGATCATCATCGGCCCCAAGTCACTCACAAAAACACCAACAACTTCAGTCTCCATCCCCACACATCTGCAACCTTGGAGTCATCTTTGACAGCAACCTCACTTTTGAACACCACATCAACCATGTCACCAGGACTGCCTTCTTCCACCTCAAAAACATTGCCCGTCTACGCCCATCACTTACGTTTCTCTGCTTAATCCACGCCTTCATTACATCAAGAATTGACTACTGCAATAGCATCCTCAATGGTTCATCTGCCAAAGCCCTAAATAAACTTCAATACATCCACAACTCTGCTGCCTGCCTCCTCACCGATGACCACATCACCCCCGTCCTCATGAATATTCACTCCATGTTCCTGAGATTAAAAATATATATCATGTGTCCACACCAAACAGGAAGGATAATTTAGCAAGCTAAAGAATTGGTGACAGGGAGAGAACTCAGGCTGCAGTTACAACAGGGAGTAAATGAGACCACGACTTTGAGTGACCTATCAATTAAGGTTCAGATCTAAAAAACTAAACCTCCACTGAGCAAGATTTTGTCATTTAGAGAGTAAAATGGCATATGGCTACATTTTGATGCCTTTTTTGTGCTTATGGAGATAAATATATACGACTGGCAGCAGTTTACAAAAAAAATTCTAGTCTACCAAATCCTACTCTCTACATTCTAGGTGGTGACACCTGACCACCTGATAAAATCTCCTAAAAGCTGTGAACCCCTTCACTTTGGAAGGGCACATCTACTAAACGAAACATATTTTCAACTTTGAAAGATCATTTCTGCCACTTATAGCTCAAATGGAGTCTTTAGCTGCACATATGCTGGACCATTTAGCTATTAAAGTTGAGTAGGCTGGAAGAAAGTTGAGTCTCTGCTCCCATTAAAACCCATTCATTTTTTTCACATAAAAATATTAATATAAAATCAACCATTACAGATATCAACAATAAAAAGGAATAGCACTCATCTCATGAAGAAGATGCACATTTTGAAGTTGAAACAAAGTTTCTAGCACATAGGAGAAGATAGATGCCAAAAATGGGGATATATATAATAAATAATTAATGACGAGCAAAGACAACTAAAGTGTGTGAGCCACAGCTCTTACACTAAAGTAGTTTAGTTTCTCACAGCTTAATCAGGACTGCCTACACAGGCAACATAACAGCTTGTGTTTTACCTGTTCTACACTTTTTTGTTAGTGTAACAATAGGCAGCTCGGCTGTGCAGTGAGTAAAACTCACTCTCCAATGCCTTAAGAGATGCACTAGCAACAGATGCTAGGGCCCATGGTTTTTAGCCTCATCACTAGCGTGTCTGCCTCTCTCGTACCATGGCCACAAAGTCCAGACTATGCAGTACAACCTCGGGGGCAGTTACATTTGTTTGAACTTCTGTAGTTATTTTTCCTCCGAATAATTAATGGACGATAATAATGGTAGTAGTACACTGTGCTGTAAGTAATTTGTGTTGATTTGTCTTTTTAATGGAAAATGTCTTCCTTCTGTTGCATGACATCATGACCCGTTGGTAATGTACTAACCCTGAAGCGTGAGAAGTCAGAATAGGAGGCATCGTAGGTCTTGTGGTGAGCTTCCACCAGGGACGAGATGATCCGGGCCTGCTCCTCATTCAGCCGTGGCCGCATCGCCTCCCGGGCAGCCTCCTCCTCTTTCCTCTTCAATATCATTTCCTTCTTCCTCTGAACCTCTTCGTCTGTCAGGATGACTGAAATGGAGAATATGTTAAAATACACACAGATTCACAAATACTGCAAAGCTGCACAAAGAAAAAAATGAGGAACAAAAAACCGCAAAGAAATCAGCAAAGATACGCACTAAACACCTCTGATCACATGTCTTCCTCATACTTATGACTTGCATTCATGTTGGTATTTTGTAATGACATTTACTTTTTGAATCTATCCAAAAATAACCAAAAGACAACAAGTCATGGCAAGTTAATTAAGACGTAACATTAACATCCCCAGTATCACTAGGTTGTAACTGATCTTGGCTCCTCTCACTGCGTCTAAATTATATATACTTATATGACTTTAGGGGGGCATTCCATATCGGTTATTTTATGGTCACATAGCAATGTTACAAATAGCACATTTGGGACATAAGCAGAACATTCCCATATGGTCCTCTGTTGGCCATATAACAATGTTTCATAACAAACGTATTCACAACATTCCAATATGGTTCCCTGTTGTCATTGTGTCATGATTGCCTTTCTCTGCTTTGTGTTTTTACCTTCTGGTTTCTTCTTCTTCTAGTTTTGTTTTTTGTGGGTTCAGTATGTTATCTCTGCCTGTTTTGTTGTTTATTTTATTGTGGTCTGTATGTTCGGTGTTTTTTACCCTGTTTTCTGTCTGTTCCCATGTCTGGTTTTTATTGGGCTGTTTTGGGTCTGGTTGTGACCCAGCTAGAAACTTTACGTTCCCAGAACATTCTGAGAATGTGTCAAGAACGTCGCCTGAAAACGATCCCAGAACGTTCTCAGATGGTCATGATGTAGAGTTCTTTTAAGGGGGACATTATTTGGCAAACTTTTTAATAAAACAGGATTGACACCAGTAAATGCTTTCTAAAAGGGTAGCAACCCAAACTGCAGGAATGAGATTTTTGGTGATGCAGGATTTTTTATACATAAGTTTTGGCTTTAGAATCCTCAAATCACATTTCCAGCCCAGTCATCTTATATGTAAACTACAGATATGCTAATGGGAGTGGCTAAATGATTTCAAATTAAATTCCACATTAACTGAATATGCATATACAGTATCTCACAAAAGTGAGTACACCCCTGTCATTTTAGTAAATATTTGATTATATCTTTTCATGTGACAACACTGAAGAAATGACACTTTGCTGCAATGCAAAGTAGTGAGTGTAAATTTGCTGTCCCCTCAAAATAACACATCACACAGCCATTAATGGCTAAACCACTGGCAACAAAAGTGAGTACACCCAAATTGGGCCCAGTTAGCCATTTTCCCACTCGTTAGTGTTACAAGGTCTCAGGTGTGAACGGGGAGCAGGTGTGTTAAATTTGGTGTTATCGCTCTCACACTCCCTCATACTGTCACTGGAAGTTCAACATGGCACCTCATGGCAGAGAACTCGCTGAGGATCTGAAAAAAGAATTGTTGCTCTACATAAAGACGGCCTAGGCTATAAGAAGACTGCCAAGACCCTGAAACTGAGCTGCAGCATGGTGGCCAAGACCATACAGTGGTTCAACAGGACAGCTTCCCCTCAGAACAGGCCATGGTCGACCAAAGAAGTTGAGTGCACATGCTCAGCGTCATATCCAGAGGTTGTCTTTGGGAAATAGATGTATGAGTGCTGCCAGCATTGCTGCAGAGTTTGAAGGGGTGGGGGGTCAGTGCTCAATCTGACAACGCTAAGGGTAAGGGATAAAATATGTTATTAGGCAGGTAGGTAGGTTTCTTGTCACAATATAACAAGTTATAGAGTGAAATTGTGTTTTGTAACTCCCTTCTGCTACACAGTAGACAAAATATATTAATACAGAATCAATTATTAAAAAAAACTTGTAAACAGAAATAAACTATAATCAGTGGAGCTGAATAGAGTCCATATAAGTTAAACTCTATTCCTTGTTCTCACTGCACGCGCCTGCTGCACTGCAGCGACCCCCAGACCCCCCCCCAGATTTTGCAAGTGCAAGTTATGCATACCCTGGGGGCTAAGCCCCCTCTGTGTTTCAATCATAGTGACGTCCCTGGTGCTCAAAGTCTGATTTTACATAGAACTACCAGTTTTCTCCCAATAAGTTAATGTACAGCCTATTACAATATACATGTCCACGTTTAATGCTGTAAATAAACATGTAAAAAGAATAAAACTTTCAATAAATGTTTTTAAAGTGCGTGAATAAATCCAAAACTAACCCTGGGTCGTCAGTGCGCATGTGTAGGCGTAGCGTGTATGTGTGTAGTGGCAGAGGAGGAACACTTGCTGAAGAGACGGAGCCCCAGCTTCACTTGTGTTGTGCTGAGTTGGTCGCACCTCGCGGGACTATCGGATAATTTATCACCGTTGATGAACCACACAAAGAATATTTTATCGTTTTTAAATATGCAACTACTTGAAATAGACCCGCGAGGAACCGCGACATATAAGCTGTTGTCGGCAGCACGGAATGCACGCAAAGCTCTGCACCGGTGAATGACAGGCAAGAGAGAGAGAGAAAAGGGTCTTCAAAAAGCCTCTGTTTACCTGGAAATTTACAGTGCAAGTTGAATGAATAGAGACTGCAGCTTCTTAAGATTAAAGCAGAGCTACCGTGTGTAACCCCCCCCCCAACACTCGCAATCGCTGCGCAAAAAAACACACAGATGATTCGACTATCTGTCAACTACAGGCAGGACTTGACAATTCTGTTTCGACTATGTAAATCCTTCGTCGGAGACAGCCCTTATCCACGCGCTGTCGGCTTCTGCTAAATAATACGTGTACTCCTCCATTTATCCAAATTTCACTTCTCTTCTTACTTCTAATAAACCAGATGACTACTCAGAGACTGCATATTATTATTTCCTCTTCTTCTTCTATGTACGCATTCAACGTAGTAACAGACGTCTAAACTGCATGACAAATGAATGAAAAAGAACACAGTGGTGATAAAGCACGCTCTGTTGCGCTGTTTGTGCGTTGTCAACTACTGTAGAAACCTAATGACACAATATGGCAACCTCCATGGAAGGGGGGTTACATATAGAAATGGCTCATTCTAAGGTAATGAAAACATAACGGTTCATTATGTAATGTTTTTACACACCACTGAAAACAAAGTTATGGATATTATCTTGCATTTCTGTCAATAAATCCTCAGAAATATTAAACACTGAACCTTTAAGTGTACTAGCTCACGTCTGTACCAAACTTTACATGTTTGATAAGGCTCCCACCCTTAACATATCTTCATGCCAATATACAGTCATAGTCACAGCGCCACCTACTGACAACAGAAAGTGACTACTTTTATGCTGTGACGTACTATTTCTAGCAGGTTGGCCACATCCACTTAAAAACTGTCTCAAAAAAGCCTTAAGACATCGATGATGCTATGCTGTGAAGCTTGTGAGTTTCCATTTACCAAACTTTATATGCTTGACAACAGATCCGTCCTGAAGTCATTTACATGACAATATTAAGTTATAGTCATAGCGCCAGCTACTGGCAATAGGAAGTAAACTCTGTGACAATCATCACTCAATTTACATCCACATTACTTCCCACGTTGTGTTACACACTTCACATACTGGGACATAACATATAATTAGCAGGTGTTCTCTAGTGCCACATAAGGGCGTTTAGGTCCTTCGTGCAGTGTCCAAAGCGTGTGACAATTTAGAGCCATGTCAACTGAGCTGTGGCCATGGCACGCCCCAATGCGCGTCACGGTGCCAGGGGCTCATCCAACGCTGCTTGCAGCTTTAATTAGTATTCTTGTCATCCAGGCCTGAAGCCTGGCTCTGTGAGACACTGTAGTCACTGCTGATATTGCACTGACCCCGAATGTCTCGGCCAATATGATCCTTTTGACTCTCTGCCACAGTGACCGATTACCTATGAAGCAGTCAACTGTGCAGACAAAGAGCATGACTGCCAGACAGACTGCAACTGCCAAAGAGAGACAGGCCAAGAGCCATGAGGTCAAAACATGCACACATACAACGGCAAGTTAGACCTTGTAGCAGCTAAAGAGACACTGTTTCACTATTGATACTTATTATTGATAATAAATTTAGCTTTATCAAATTATGCTATTTGTTTGGGTTAAAAATGTCTTTGTTTTATCCTTTGTAGACTGTAGCAACCTCCTCTAAATTAGCTTTTAACTGGTTGAACTTTTCTATCTGTTAATACAGACACTTCTGAATATTTTATGTTAACTTGTTATCTATTCCTAAAACGTCAATAAAATATGTTGTCATGTGGCAAGTTAATATTCAAAGGAATAAATACATACTTTACAGTAACTACTAATTTAAGAGACTGATGGGTTGGCATGGATGACTCTAAATTAAATAGTGTTGAGATCATGCACTTCATACTAAATACTGGTTGTTTTCCTGGAAGCTGTAAACAACTACATTTGAAGTGGATTTTCAGTGATTGCACCCTGTATTGCAACCACAAAAGCAGTGTGGCATAACCGCATTATGTGGTGATGCAGACAACAACAACAACAGTTTGTCTACAAGAGCTTAAAAAAGCAACTGAATAAATCTTACTGCTTAGCTAACCAAAGGATTTACTTGGCTTTCATCTCTTTTAAACCACCGCCATTAATTAGCCTTTGGCTGCACTCCAATGTCCACCCAGTCCACAGTCAGGAGCGGACTGCCCATAACCACTCCTTGTGGTGAGCACATCCAAGTATGGAGCATGAGACACAATCATGAATAGGCACAGTTTAGTCAAAGTTTGGCAAAGGCCGTCAAAGCAGCTATTCTAAGGCTTGGACATGATTGGAACAGTCAGTCTCCAGCCGAGTTTGAGCCCTGGATGGCATCATTAAGTCAGGAGTCCACAAAAAACAACAGACCATAAAAGGAACATCTTGACCACCCCACAGCGCTTGGCAGACTCACAGCAGTATACCAAAAGAAAGTTTGCTGTTTGCAAAGCAATTAACTGGATGTGGTGATGTGGTGCCCTGCATGGCAGAGAGGTACAAGAAAGAAAGAAAGAAAGATAGGACAAACTGTATTATGTGGCATTGATTGTGTCTACTCAAAAAGACGTGGGCCTTAGTCTAACCTAGTGTTTCTCAACAGGGGCGGTACCGCCCCCCAGGGGTTGTTCTGAGGACGATGGGTGGCGCTGGAAGCAATATTTTTGAAAGGGGGGCGCTGAGCTGTATTGGGCGGGCATTTGTTAGTTGGGAATTCTAAGGTAAGTTTACGTCAAAGATTCAAAACAATATGAGTTTAAACTTTAAACTACTTGCAAAAAAAATGTTGTCTACAACATTAAAACCTGCCTGTTTAGTCCACTGGACGACTGGACGAGACTGTGTATTTTTATGTATTTTTTTCTGGTCTAACCACTCATGGACCGATACATATCCCAACATAGAACATTTTTTGTAAATTCAATGAAATATGGCATTTCCAACTGTAACTCTGGATATTTCTCTGCATTATAAGTGGTAAGCGATTCTGGAGAAATCCAACACCATGACAAATACCATGATAGAGTGAACAATGACACAGCAAGTAATGTAACTAATGTTAGGTAGGTTGTAGTTTAGCAAACTGATGCTACTTGCTGCTGCAAAGCTTACATGAGAGGACGAGACGGTCCCAGAGCAGCACAGCAGCTCCAGACAGCCACACTCACAGCTCTCCTGCTGCTACAGCTAACATCACAACAACAGCATGTTTTGGCAAACTATAAAGTAAGCTGTCAGTAGGCAAGTGATTTAACGTTACCTGACTGACACACACATCATGGCTGGCACTGCTGGATTGTGTTGTGTGGCTCGTCTATAATTTTTAATGCAAATTTCTTCCCTGCAGTTGAGGGAAGTTAGTTACAAGTTGGATTTTATTTTTACTTTGGACATTCGATAGATGTTGAATTCCAACCTAAAACTAACTTCACTGTGGTGCAAAGCGCCGTTCCCTCACCAAAATGTTATGATAAAGTGTGGAATTTGCGACAGCCCTACATGCACCTGTGTTTCTTATCAGTGAACACTGCAGGATCTCGCCTTCATATGCAATTGATTTGCTGGTTGAGAAAGGTTGTAGAGAGGCACAGTGGGCCTCTCACAGTGCTTTTTATTGGGGGTGTGGTTTGGGCAGAAGGAGATAAATTAGGCACCTGTGAGCTGGGGGGAAGGGAAGGACATTTCATGTATGGAGGAGAACAGAGGAGCGAGAAGTTAAGAGGAAAGAGAATGTTTGCTAAATTAATCCGGTTTTGAGACATCCTGGCCTTGGAGTGAAATGATGTATACAGAAGTGCTGGAGAAGCAGTGGTACCAAAAACTGTCTAGACTTTGTGAACTTTAATGAGCATCAAAGGACTTTGGGACACTGCGCTGATCCCTGGAGTGGGTGTGGACAACCATGTTAACTTGCTCTTCAGCCTGCTCGGTTGCAGCTTGGAGATTCCTTGTCCTGCTGGACTGGCAAAGCTAACTCTCCAAGCACACCCACACACACCTCCACCCTAATTCCCCTCCCAATGGAACTTAATTGACCACACACCTACACACCCATCCTTCTCACAACAGAACTCACTTGAACTACACTGAACTGCTTCCTTTGGAGTTGAATGGACTTAACAGCCTGATTTCCCCTGAACACACACACACACACACACACATATGAGGGACCACAAATGATTTAAGAATAAATAAATACATTAAAATTAAATATATTTTTGTAATGGAAAAGGATATTTCTGTATTTATTTATTTCTGTATTTATTAATGCATTTCTGTATTTATTTATTTCTGTATTGCCATATTTCTACGCCTGCGTAAATGCTAATTTACGCTAATGTATGCTAATTGAGTGGGTGGTGCCAACATCAGTCAGAAGCAGGATTGGTTAGCTGGGGGTCTCTTCGCAAAGTAGACAGAAGCCAGCGATTCATCTACATGACACATGCTAGCTCCACAGTTGATTCCTTTAGTCAAGTCAGAATCAAGTCATGTCATTTAAATCTGATTAGTGTCTGCTCCTGCACACGCACACAGCGGCCAGCAGAGTGAGAGGCCGCAGGGAACTCCAAACTACACGAGCTGCCACAGCTACACTCGTTAGTGTAAGTGATGTAAAAGAAAACCTTTGTGAGTAAAAAGGCATTACTTTATCAATCCACGTGTGCATAGAGTAAACATGTAGAAAGCATTATTTTAATCTGCTCTGTCCTCTGTGGTTTATACTAGCACAGCTAACGTTAGCATGGCAGTTAGCCAAATGTTTAGGGCTGTACATTACAATTATTTTTCAAATCGATTAATCTAACAATTCTTTTTTCGATTAGTCTATTCATTAACGACATTTTTTTGTATTCTAAAGAAAAACAATGTTGCCTATTACTTGATTAACATACCAATTTTTCCAAAATAAATATCCAAAATATGTCTGATCAATAAATCAATAGGCTATTTTATTCAAATCATCCTCATGAAGCCCATTAGAATAACGACAATAATAGCATAAATTAATTACATTTTCACATCATTCTCGATGTGTTGTGAACAACAACAGACATTAATTAAAGCTGCAAGCAGTGATGAGCGGGCCCGAACACCTCCCGTACGTTGGGGTGTACCGCACCCGTGTAGCTGTTGTGTGGTACAATTTCCTACAAGTCGGGGTGTGTTGCATCTGTGTATACGTTGTGTGTTCTGTCATTTTGAAGGGAGTTGAATAGTAGTTGGCGCTATCATTGGAATGGAAAACTGGCATGTAGATAGATGTCTACAGGGCGGGACTTGAAGTAACACTGCACATATCACACAGGTGATGTGTGGAAAATATCTGACAATGTGTTGATGTGTCAATTACTACTTTAATTGAAAGTGGCTGACCCTCTGTGGATTTAAAGGTACAGCACTTAAAAAACAGCTTCCTCTTTAATGGCGAGTAATTACTCAGAAGTTTCGCAATATAACATCATTAAAGCGTTTATGGGTTTCCTGCAGAACTTTGAGATGGATGTGGTCAACCAGCTATGTGGAGCCTTATCACAAATGTTACAAACAAGCTAAATTGAAAGCTGTCTGTCTGTAACGTTAGTCTAACTGTTTACCTTAGTTTGCCATGTATCTTAAAATTTGGCACACAGTTGTAAACTCAGCTGCTGGCTGAGACAAAGGAGCTGCTCCTCTCTACCAGGTAACGTTACCTGCAGGCAGTGAAAAACTGCAGAGAGGAGGAGGAGGAGGAGGACAGGAGGACAGGAGGAAAGACTGATACTGACTGAGATTTTCATTCTTTCAGTATTGTGATGTCAGATATTGAATATAGTGGCTTTGCTGTTGTAAACTTTAATGTTGCTGCTCTAGAAACAACATTTAGTTGTATTTAAAAGTTTAACCCTAGAATGAATTTAAAAACAACCAGGCAGCAAGTGATATCATCATTTCAATATATATATATATATATATATATATATATAAATAACGGTGTTATCGCAGATTTTCCTCATGCTGTGCAGGCCTACCACACGCCCTTGTTCACTTCATTTCTCATTAGGTCAGTTGGTTGTTTGCCAGAATGGCTTAACGTGCAAAGTGGTCAAAGGCTTTGCTACATATCACTAAAGCCAGAGATAGTGCTAGCAGTTAATATTTACAGACTAATGAACAGTGCTGCAAGCTGCCGTTGTGAACGCTGGTTCGAAGTCAGTACATCAGAGAGCAGTAACTGTGTCTGTTGTGATAATGCTAATAAGTTAAATATTATACACACATACAAATGCTATAAGTGATTGCAGAAGCGACTTTTTTCGTTAAAAGGTAAAATGTGTCACAAAACAGCCTCAAGATGAAGAACTATAGTTCTGAAGCGATGCCTCCAAATCTTTCTCAAGATATAAGAAGCCATGTTTGTTTGGTGTAGACCCCAATTTTTTCACATAGTGATATATTTAATAATTTGCAGTAAAAATTCAATTTGAAATGCTAAAAAATTACCCAAACTAATTGTTAATCATATGTAGTATTAGTCAAAATAAATGCAATATGATGTTTTTACCACTAATTTGTCGTGACCAGATTAGTATCATTGTCAATTGGTATCACTGTGTGTGTTTCGCGATATACACTTTGTTAATCTTGAGCATTTCATGTGGGATGACTCTGTTTGTGTTTTTTCCTTAAGCTTTCATGGAGTTCTCCATACCAGCTGGCTGCGGAGGCTAGAGTTTATGATGAAATGGAGCTGAGGTGGATGCAGACTTCTTTGAAGAAGTAGCGCAGCAACCCAACAGTAAAACTTGATTCCATTTCTTTCAGCAGAATCCATGGAATGTAAACTTAATACCCAGTTAAACCTTAGTTGTGAAAAACCAACAGATGTTATTTATTTCTTCTCTCCTCCCTCTCTCTCCTGAACTACACTTAGATTTCAAGGGGACAACCTCTTCCAGCTCTTCACAGTCCACCAGGCCACTGCTTGACGTCGTAACTAAGTCAGCACTATAAGTTTTAGCTTGTGGCTCGGATGTTACAGTCATTCTGGATGAGGAATTAAGCGCTTCCAGAAAACGTCTCATAATGATGTCAAACATGTAAGTTGATGTGTAAAATATATTTATTGTGAGAGCCTCCTTTGCAAATTTTTTTGATTGGTTGCTATTTCTGGTGTATTTATTTAGTTGTCAGTTGTTCATGATTATTTATTTTTAGTGAATATTGGATTGTCTTCTACTCTGTCCTTTCACAGTTGGTTGAATCTGCACTGACCAAGAAACCTGGTGGAGACCATGTCGTCAAGGTGTACAAACTGAAGAAAGCTCTGACTGACTCACAGCGACATACGGTTAAAGAATAATTTCAATATTTTTAAACCTGGACCCTATTTTCACACAGTTCTTACTAAAATCTCATTGTGAGAGGCGAGTTGTTGTAGGAAGATGCCGGTGAATTCTCAATCTGTCCACATTAGACAGAGAGTGTGAAAGACACCTGCAGTTGTTGCCTCTGTTTCTCTGGGGCAGTGAAGGCATCTCTCTCACTATCTCAAATGCGGATAGACTGACATAATTTCTGAACTTGGCCAACAGTTAAAGTCGATACAAAAACACGGCAGGCACACTCTGGCTTCACAACTCTGTCAGGGGCTTGTTTGTTAGATTTTGGTTATAGTCAATTGGTAGATTAAAATGATGGCATGATAATGACGTTTGTTCTAGGCTGAAATTCTCCTACGAATTACACTTTAAACACACATTTTCAGTGTTAAGAGAATAAATGTACTGTTCTAAGATTGCAACCAGGCGTGTGCTCATACGCATGCTTGCTTGAACTCATGAGCGAGCATAATGCGAAAAACTACCACTTTCATACAGAAATACCACAATAAACGTAGGAACACCAGCATGCAGGCAATGGCTTTTCTCCAGACATGTTCTGGCTCTGTTACTTCGATGTTACCGTCTCAGAGGCAGATCAACACCAGCGCCATACCTTTCATTCAGCGCAGCGAGCCGCATTTCGGCACAATACTCCCGAAAAAAGGCAGAGTGACAGCGGCTATAGACAGACAGGGAAAACAGACAGAGCTGGAAACTCAGGTAAACTCCCACTGCAGCGTTACAGGAATAGTTTTATCAGCTGCAGGTTGAACTAATCCATGCTCATTACATGATAACGTTACATTTATTGCATTTAGCCAACGTGCTACAGCATTAGCTCGCCTGCTGCTTTTCAGTAACTATCTTTACTATCTGTGAATCTGTCACTGGAGGCTCAGCAATGTCAGCACAGCTACATGTATTGGATGATAACGAAACGGCTAGTGAGCTGGAATGGATATTATAATGAGACTGTTTCACACTTTATAGCAGTTAGACCGCACTAAGTAACTTTAGTGTAACTAGTGATAGTGGATGGCTCTTCCTCTGGGTTGTTGTGACCGTTTTGTTGCAGTATTCTATATTATGTGGGTCACGTTAGTTACAGCGACGGAGAGGTGGAGAAGCTGTGTACCTGAGTATCGGTAAAACCACAATAAACCTAAACTGAACGTTACGAAACAGCGGAAGGTCAGCGCTACTATAGCGTTAGCTGGCTGCTCCTGGGTGCATCACTATAGGCTAACGTTAGTAAACAAATCACTCCACATTTGCTTTTTGACGTTACAATCTTTCTTGCAGGATAAATCAACAGTGGTACACAGGATAGTAACATGGGTGGCGTTAGTTGGTGAAGTAATATGGAAAGCGATGTAACTTTGCACCAGATAAAGTTAGCAACTGCTCGGCAGTTGGAGAAAACAGGCGTGTGCTTCATTTCTAAGTGAGCCCATTGACAATAAGGCAATGAAAATTTGATTAATTTCATTGAAAAACTTACATAGTCCCTTTAAGTGTAAGCTGCACATGATAAAGTAGAAAACTGCAAAACACTACGAAGTAATTATTTAGATTTTTATTTAAAAGGACTCCAACAAGGTGTTTGGTAAAAATAACACTTAAGGTGAGTAAATATTTGTGAATTTTACCACTTTCAGGATTCAATGAAAAAGTTTAACTCTAATGAAGAGTAAATTATGAATAACAGTGGGTGTTTCTTAGAGTAGAACTTAATTTGCACTTCTCAGTGAAGTGTATTGTTAAATATTAACTTTACACTCTTAATGTTCACTGACTTACTGCCAACTTTACTGTGGCTAACCTTGTAGTATGGTAGAGACAATTAATTTGTGCAATGGCCTTAAGTGGGAGGCCGCTGGCGGACCTGATGTGGGATGTGGTTGACCAGCTTGAATACAGGAAGTTCCAACTGTTATATCCAGTGCTTGAAGTGAAAATGTAGGTGCCAGTACTCCCCATTCACATGTTGGCGTGTGTACTGGTTCACACACACGGAGGAGGCCAGCATGAAGCTTGAAGGACCACATATTAGAACCGCATCCTGACTCTACATCTGCAGAGGCACAATCCACAAACTGGAGGAGTAACAAGTATAAATTAGTATGTTAGTATAATGTTATAGTATTAACTAAAAAGTAGGCCTATACTGTTAATATATTTGAGGTTACACTTTATTTGGATAGTCTGCCTACAGGTAGTTTATAGAATATTTGTAACATTTCAACACCGTATTAGTTGAGATTATGGTATTTATTTCACTTTTATTGGTTGTGAGAGAAATTGTCTACATGGTGGTTTTACTCTCTCGCCCCATCCAGACTGTGATTGGTCATTTTATGACTTTATGAAAAGAATGTGTAATAACAAGGTAGCCGATCTTCTCCCTACTCTGTCTCTGCTTACAGAGATTAGCGGGATGGTGAGAATGGGAACAGATGAGTGTCATATAGTGCCTCCTGGGTAACGCAGTTTATTTAGAGCCATATGAATCGCCCAGAGAACTTCATATGGAGAGGGCAGAAAAGACCGGCAGCTTGTGGGTATGCTAAATAGTAAAATATTGAGGTGTGGTGAGTAGTGGCCCACTGCAAGGACTGCTAGTAGGGAGCTGAAGGCTAGATCCGATCACATCGCTATAACCAATTCTGCTTCAGACTGATGTTGGTACCACCCACTCAATCAGCATACAGGTGCAGGTGAAAATAAATGTGGAAATACAGAAATAAATGCATTAATAAATACAGAAATAGCCTTTTTCAATACAAAAATATATAAAACTTTTATTTATTTATGTATTTAATTATTTTCAGCTTTTATTTATTTATTTATTTATTCATTCTTAAGCCATTTGTGGTCCCTCATACACACATACATATACACGTCAATCACACACTATCTGAAGTCTGTTTCTTTATTATATGAATTGTGGACATTTAATTTTGTATATGAATGCTATATTTTGAATGGTTCTTTATTCCTTTAATGGAAATGTAAGAGTTTGTGTTTGCATACTAACCATATGGTGGATTATTGTTTGACTTTGAATTTAACCAGCTTTACTTGAAGTAATTGAATAGGGCAGCACAAACTCTCCAGTGATTCTAATCCTGGTACAAATATACAGACACGCAAACAGACAAACACAGCAAGTATGCAAATACATCCACTCACACATAAAAGCATGGAGGTTATTTCTCTCTAACCTCTGCCAAACAAGGATAGTGTAGGGGTGTTTACTACGAGCTCAGTTGGCACAGCTCACACATACACCAGCACAGTTCAAACTGAATAGTGGTGGAAAAACTTAGACAAAGATCAATAAAAATATAGGCTATCATAAAGTTAGACACATAAATACATATGTTAAACACATACGTACAAAAACAGAGGCTAGCTGAATTAGAATTAATCCTCAAAGACACGTTCAGGAACTCTACTATCTTCCATTACAAATGACAGTTATGCTGGCATAACAACGTCACGACCTCCTGACCGTGACCCTGGCTGGTGACACAGTGTGTGCATGAGTGGCTTTTGTTTATTTCTTGCCTTTTAGGGTGTTTGCTGTCTGCTTTGTGTGTTTTTTTAGTCTGTCTGTGTTTCTTTTTCATGCTCTACATTCTTTGATTATATCTTTTCATGTGACAACACTGAAGAAATGATACTTCAATGTAAAGTAGTGAGTTTACTGCTGGCAAGAAAGGTGAGTACACCCCTAAGTGAAAATGTTCAAATTGGGCCCAAAGTGTCAATAATTTTTGTGGTCACCATTATTTTCCAGCACTGCCTTAACCCTCATGGGCATGGAGTTCACCAGAGCTTCACAAGATGCCACTGGATTCCTCTTCCACTCCTCCATGATGACATCACGGAGCTGGTGGATGTTAGAGACCTTGCTCTCCTCCCCCTTCTGTTTGATGACGCCCCACAGATGCTCAATAGAGTTTAGGTCTGGAGACATGCTTGGCCAGTCCATCACCTTTACCCTCAGCTTCTTTAGCAAGGCAGTGGTCATCTTGGAGGTGTGTTTGGGGTCGTTATCATGTTGGAATACTGCCCTGCGGCCTGGTCTCAGACGGGAGGGGATCATGCTCTTCTTCAGTATGTCACAGTACATGTTGGCATTCATGGTTCCCTCAATGAACTGTAGCTCCCAGTGCCGGCAGCACACTTTTCTTTGTACTCCTCACCTGGTTGCTGCGACACACGCTTGACACCATCTGAACCAAATAAGTTTATCTTGGTCTCATCAGACCACAGGACGTGGTTCTAGTAATCCATGTCCTTAGTCTGCTTGTCTTCAGCAAACTGCTTGCGGGCTTTCTTTTGCATCATCTTTAGAAGAGGTTTCTTTCTGGGACGACATCCATGCTGACCAATTGGATGCAGTGTGCGGCGCATGGTCTGAGCACTGAGAGGCTGACCCCTCAACCTCTGGGAGCACTTATACGTCTATTTCCCAAATACAACCTCTGGATATGATGCTGAGCACGTGCACTCAACTTCTTTGGTCGACCATGGCGAGGCGTGTTCTGAGGGGAAGCTGTCCTGTTGAACCACTGTATGGTCTTGGCCACCGTGCTGCAGATCAGTTTCAGGGTCTTGGCAGTCTTCTTATAGCCTAGGCCGTCTTTATGTGGAGCAACAATTCTTTTTTTCAGATCCTCAGAGAGTTCTCTGCCATGAGGTGCCATGTTGAACTTCCAGTGACCAGTATGAGGGAGTGTGAGAGCGATAACACCAAATTTAACACACCTGCTCCCCGTTCACATCTGAGACCTTGTAAAACTAACGAGTTACATGACACTGGGGAGGAGAAAATGGCTGATTGGGCCCAATTTGGACATTTTTACTTAGCGGTGTACTCACTTTTGTTGCCAGTGGTTTAGACATTAATGGCTGCGTGTATTTTGAGGGGACAGCAAATACAAGCTCTACACTCACTACTTTTCGTTGTAGCGGTCATTTCTTCAGTGTTGTCACATGAAATGCTACACATACATACAGACACCACAGAGACAAGCAGAGCACCTGCAATAGTCAGCATGACTACAGTGGACTTCTTCAATCCCATAAACTTGTATACTAGCTGTAAGACAAACAAAGACACCATTTTATACTGAAAAGTCTCTCTTCTCTCAATGATATACAGACACTCCAATGTCATGTGGCTAGATGTTGCATCATCTGTTTCACCCAAACATGTACACACACATACAGCCTGTGAATGAAATAATGTTGACCAGACCATTGTGTGTATTTTTGAAAAAAGAGAACCATTGTTAAACTGGACTTTAACCAGACTGGCTTCCTTCCTTCCTTTCCTTATTCTCATACTCATCTACTACTTGTCATGGTTATGCTGATGCACTGTTGTTGGTGCTAAATCCTTTTAGAGGGTTAGTTTGAAGAAAATCAAATGCACACTGAATTACAACCCTGTTAATAAGAATATCGCTCACTCTTTTACATTTAAAATGATTGTGATTAAATAAGTGGCATGCAGGTGATGATGTAAAAACCTCAAAATGTTCAATAAAGATACCCTCAATGTCATTATTTGCCATTTTGTGTTAACATAGGGTGAGGTGATGTTTCATTGTCCCTTGTACTTGTATTACTGGCATGCATAACCAACTTGGTTGATAGCAGAACTGTGTTAAACAGCCTTTCAAACACACAAAGACAAGAGCAATTTCAATCCGGTTAAGATAAATTACTAAACTCTTATTAAAACTAAATCTAAATTGCACTGGTGATAGAAACCCCATCTGATAAAAACAGGATTAAATACACAAATTATTATTTGTAGCCACTTGAATAAAAAAGTTTTCCATGTGGTACATCCTCTCTTATGCATGTCTACTATTGCCTGTCTCCTTTTTGCAAATCAGATAAATTTACACCCTACCATTGATTCTATTGGTTGTTGTTCTTCATGAATGTCTTTAAATATTAGGTTAAATGCCTAGTTTACTGCTTGCACCAGCCAACGTGACACTAACCTCTCCAGGCAGTTGGTGCATCTAAAAATGACGTAAGTTGCATTTCAGAAGCTTTCTCACTATGAGCATTAGAAAGCAAATAATATATTTGATATCACTGTAATAATGTTAGTGGTAGTATAATAAAGAGTACTCACTGTAAATAAGAGTTATGAGGTTTTATTTGGGCTGATTTTGAATATTTCACTTAATACTGGATTGTAGTGGGAGATTTTTTACTTTACTTCCCTAATTAGAATCCAGAAATAGAATCCAAAATGGAAAAATAAAAGTTACTAGGTTAGCCAGACACAACACACTCATTAAAAAGGCTGCTGTAGAATGCCCTGCTCGAACTGGTGTGATGTAAGTTGGGGAATGTTTTAAAATATGGCACTGGCTAAAACACCGGATGTGCAAAAAAAAAGAGAAGAAAAAAATAGTTAACTGTATTTCTTGCAGCTATGGTTTTCAAGTTAAGCACTGATTCCGAAGCAGCATTAGAAGCAGCAGCTCTACTTCAGATGCCTGAATGAATATTACATCAAAGCAAATGTCAAAGAGGAGGCAACCTGCCTTAATATCATCTCAGTATCAACCTTCAGATATCTTTTCTCCTGTATGTGGTAATTTGTGATATACAGTCATTGAATCTGGTTGTCAGTCTTTAAATTTAATAAAGACAAATTTAAACAATTTAAAATATCTGTCTTTAGGATATGTGTGTTGTTATTTCAGTAATTTTCTCAAATCATGTGATTTGACTTATTTCCAATGTGGTTACAGCACTGGAATTAGTCTTCCAGCTAATTTGTGTTTGTCAGAAAACTCTAAATGTACAGCTAACCACCCAATATAATATAAGATCAAAACAGTGAAGACAACCCAACAACAACTCATAAAAACTTGATAAATAAAGTAAAATATTTGTAGCTGAACTTGTATTTCCATCTCATGCTATGACTTGAACAAATCAGCAGCATTGCTAGAATGTCGGACGTCAGAAAAAGTCAACTCACACTCTTTCATCATGCCGATGTCAATGCAGCGTTTAAGACGACAGGCCTGGCAGTGACGCCGGTTGTCCTTGGTGATGGTGCAGCTCCCGTTGAATGGACAGGTGAAGGAGGCTTTACGCTTCATACTGCGCCTATAAGATTATATTAGTAATTAGTCAATTACTAATTCAGAATAGTTTATTCTGGGACAAAGGGAGGTAACTTCATGTTGCACGCTGCAACTAATGTTTCATCTAAAGGACTGGATGGAGATTTTTAATCTTTCCAGATGCAACATGTTTATAACTGCTGAAGAAATTTAAATTAATCATAATACTTAAATTACTGAATCCTATCTAGATCAGTGAAAAAAGCGAGTGTGTTGTGTGTGTCCATTTGCGTATGTGAAGAGAAAACGAGAAAGAGGGACAAAAGGAACACAAACAAAAGGATTATGGCCGCCACTGAATAATGTATATTATTCTGAAAACAATGCATGATTGTCATGCAGCCAGACAGAAAAACACATGGACCATAACATAAAACACAGTGTACAGTGACATCAATCTGTCATACACACATACTCCTCTTCGTTCGTTTGCTACTGGACAATGGCAACATTTAAGGAGGAGCATGGCAGCCAGTGTACTATAACAGTCAACAAAAACATTTATCTGATAAATAAATAAATAATTTTGATCATTTGTTTCATAAGTTATGCATTATTGTTTTTTGTGGAACTTTAAAGAAAGTTCAATGCCTGTATCAAGTATCATTTCTGAACAGGGAAAAACTGAACAAACGTTTACAATTTTTAACTAATGACTTGTCTTGAAATTTGAAATGTAGTTAAGGGTCGGCAGAAAAATCACGGTACAGTACATGACCTCCACATGGAAAGACTGCTAATAACACCTACTAACACCTTACATTCAGCAGAGACACTCACACCTACAATCCCATCATCCACACACAAAGAAAAGTAGAAAACATGAACACATGCAGGGACAACACACACCTGAAGAATCCCTTGCAGCCTTCACACGTCATAGCGTTAAAGTGAAAGCCAGTGGCCTTGTCACCACACACGCCGCAGATCCGCGGGGCGTTGCGGTCAAACTCGTCCGATCCGACCACCGACGTCGTCACCGTCATGGGTTCCATCACTGCCCAGAAGTGAATGAAAGAGAGAAGAGATTAGAGCCTATTTGACACTGCTGGCTGGCCACATAAATACAAAAAGATATAGAGGTGAGGGATGTGTCCTGTCTGTGTGCATCAAAGAATTTCAACAACCTTGAGCGAAGCTTAAAAACCGTTTTGTTTCCCCTTCTCGTGTGTTGCGTGGGAGTGTTTGAGTGTCTGCTTGATGGGGAGGTGTGTGTTCCCCTTCTTATACAAACAGGTGTCGGGCTATTAGCATATTTAGCAAAAGGCACTGACAGCCACCCTCTGCATCTATTGGTTGAATGACTCAGGTGACACAGGTACACACACACACACACACCTACACAAAATATTAAGAATTGTGAAATTACAATGTTAAATGGAAAGACAATTAATGACAGAAAGAGGGCCAGCAGCTAACAGCTATTTGCCAACAGCTAAGAAATCACTGATACATTCAATACTGCCAAGATGAAATATTTTCCACAGGCACACCATCTGGCCGTCCCCTATGAAATAAACAGCAGAAGAGTAACACACACCAACGGGCCAACTGTGCACAAATGAATCAATATTTATCCATAAAAGAAAGATCCTCTGTTTGAAGTCTGATTCAAGAGATGAAGACACTTTAAGGAAGTCAAAAAGAAGAGGAGAGAAATTATGGAGGATGAAAGGAACACTGTATATAGTATTTTGATCAGTGGGTTAAAGTGATGGCCTGAACAGAATTTGTATAATATGGTCACACAGGACTGACACATGCTGATGTGACCGTATGAATATGTTTTATCTGAACTGACCAAAGTGGCTAAACCCTTTGCAAATGTTAATCAAGTAGGCTTAGCGGCTTAGTCAGATTTTGAATGTACTGACCAACAACCCCTTTTGTTATTTAGATGCTATCTTTGATGTATTATTGAATTGTAGATAGTAGAACCCGACCGATTAATCAGCTGATGAGCTAACTGCATTTAAATAGGTTGTGTTTCTAACTGTGATAAGTTTAGTGATAAGTAAAAAAGAAACAGACAGATCCTTCAATCATGTCCTGAGTGTTACATAGTTTGCCCACCAGAAGGCCCTCTGCAGCCCCCCTGTTGAAAACAACGCCACAAATCCACCACAAAACAAAGCAAGTAGCTGACCAGAGTCGAGCACAGCATACAAAACCAACCGAGTTCACAGTGAATTGGTTATGTGTCACATGAATTACATAATTTAAATAATAAAAATAGCCCTCATCACATCTCCTCTTAGCCTAAATGAGTCTGACAACATTTATGACCATACTTGCCAACCCTCCTGATTTTCCCTTGAGACTCCCATTTTTCAATGCCCTATCCCGGTTTCCTCCGGGGTCATAAAAGTATGTTTAATGTTCCAGTAGTTAAGTGGTGGAGTCTACGCTGCTGACAAACTTGACTGTAGATTTATTTCTTAAACAGTGTGGCAGTTCTAGTTAACAGTCCTATCATTTCTCCCTACTTCATCACTTCTAAATATTCTCTAACATCGCTTACAGCAGCTATGCCCATAGCTAAATTAGATTAGCCACAAAGCTAGCTAATGCCATGTTTATCAGTGGAAGAGCGTCAACGTTAATGAGTGTTTAAACTATAGCGTTTAACTTATTCTGCCTAAATGAAGTAATGGTAAATATATCTGCGAGCCGCATGTCTGTAACTTAGGGGACATGTTAATGAACGTGAGCTGAACAAGTATCGATCATGGCTTCCTAGCCAAACAAATTTCTCTCGCTCCTCTGTCAAAAGTAAAACATTTGTGTGAAATTTCAAAGTTGCAAGTCCTCATTGTAGATATTCATTCATTCAACAGCAGCGTTTTCTCTAGGTCACTTTATTATAGATGGTATGTTTTAGAGCCTGATGGTGGTTGAGAAATCATTTCTCGTAGGGTCCAAGCTGTTTCTGTTCCCGATTTTAGACTTTCTTGTTCAATTTTCTTTGTACAAGTTAGATAATGGAACAAGCTGACGCTTTGCTAAATTGCATTGCACGTCTTCAGTCAATGCGACAATAACACAGGCACAGTGCTAACATCGTTTAGGCAGTGTCGGCTCTGGGTCAATCTACATTTGAATTAGCACAAGTATTAGCACAATAATTATCATCCAATGTGAACAACTGGGGATAAATTATACTTCACGCACGGACCTCGTAGCTTGCTTTGGATATAATTAAATGTGCTGGTAAAGGGATAAACTAGATGTGAATATGCTACATCAAAAGTAGCCATTATGGCAGATTATGTGTGAGGTAAAATCCAAGTTTAGTTTCTCTCACTCTCTCTGCATTACAAATGGCTGAAAAAGATGCACAATCTAGCAGGAAATGGTAACACTCTACAGTAAGGGTACATGAATTATCATGGATTCATGCATGGATTATGCATTATTTATACATTAATATCTCATGAATCGTCAGGAACTAGCAGGAGTTCACTAGTCTTTCATTCTTGACTTCATGGATGAACAACACATTAATTAAAACATTAACTAAGATGAGTACATGATCACGAATTATGATTTATTAAGCATGATCATGATGTTTTCTTTGTTAGTGAAAAAAGAACTAGTCTTAACTATCCATCGTGGGTACAGTTAAAGTTATTGTACACCAATCATTAAAAACAATGATTTCATGCATGTAAGACTGTTCGAATTATTACGGGAATATACAAGAATCCACACCTCAAAGAGTTAATCAATTAAAGTGAGATATAATGTGTTTCATTAATCATGATCTAAGTTAATAAGCATGTTCATGTCTTCTTCATAGTAGCCTGCAGGTAAATTGGCAGACCCCAAAAGTGGCCGATCACAACACATGGATTCTGTTGACATCCAAATACATCATCAATAACTAAGCATTGGCTTCTCATGACTTCGTGTTTGTGTCCCCTAAACTAAAGTGCTGATTTTTTTCTTTTGAAACACTAATGAACAATGAGTTATTAATGATGGCAAAGTCCTGAAATTACATGAATATGAACATCAAGTTCAAACTTACACACACAATGTACAATGGAAAACAAAATTACTTTGATAATATTTTCTTTATTCTTAAAACAGTATAAGGCGGTGAAATGCAATGCCTGGGAAGAGCAAATAAGGAATTTGGTGCATGTACATGAACTTTAAGTGCCTTAAAACAGCTCACAAATGCTGTTAAAGGTTTTACAAAAAATGCTGAGAAAAGGTTTCACAAACAGCTTGGTATCTTCTTTTGATGTAAGGAGCCAACTTTTAAAATCAAAATGCTACTGATGCGGACAATGAGCTATTTAAAGCTGCAAGACTCGAAAAAACTAATCAAGAACTAAACAAATCAATTGCACAAACACATGGCAGCATAAACACATGGCAACATAAACACATGGCAGTACATAGCACATCCACACTAACTGCTTAGTTGTTGTAAATATCTAGTAAAGATCCATCAATCCATCATCTTTTTCTTAATGATACTTGCCTTACATGAAATAGATTAAGGTCTCTCTTATTAATTTGATCTCTGAAGCTAACACACAATTTATTTTCTCCAATCTATACCCTACAAATCAGGTACAGTCGAATGTCCTTCAATAAACGACCAAGTGTTCATTTCTTATGCTTATTTCTAAGCCAGTAGGTCCATTCTATGACTGCAAGATGCTCTTTCAAAAGCTTGGCATTTTAGAGTGCGAGCTCCACTAACAGGATCAACAAACCACCTTGAATGATTCAAGGTGAAATGCCTGTAGCCCAAATTGGTGAGAGCACCCCTATATGCCCTCCACTCATCACTAAGGATTAATGTCCCAGGGCGCACACGCTTCACCACTAATGGAATCAGATGATGGCAGGACCTCTTCTTGACCAGCCTCAGAACAGGTCTTCCATGCTTTTCTTTCACTCCGAACATGCCAAAAACCCACTCTTTGCACCTTCTTCGCATACTGTAAAAACAACATACCTGGTTAACACTTAAATTCACCATCAACATCATATATAAGTCATATAGCCTGACCCTAAAGGTTCTATTTTCATGTCGAAGCAGTGCGTCACAGTGACATTTTGGTCACACATATTTTAAAGCAACTAATATTGATAAAACCAAACACATTATTCATAAGTCACTTTCATGCTGCTGCTTCTTCAAATCCATTTCATTCAGCTCATTTAGAGTCCATATAAGTTACTCTCCATTCCTTGTTTTCACTGCTAGCTCCTGCTGCACTGCCACAGTGAGGTAAACAAAGCATTTTAGCATACATGCTGCTCAGGTGTGCACTGAAAAAAATTATACTTTGAACCAACCTAAATAAAATTACTGTGACTTGTTACAGCTAAATTTATTCTAAAATTTAGTCTTTAATTATATTATATATTATATTATTTATTTATATTTAATTATAATTAATTTAGTCTAAAATTATATTTTTGATTTGGTTGAAACTTTAATTTAATATCAATCAAAATATTACTTCTACACAAGAAAAAAAATACATGCACACAAAGTAAAAATATTGTTTAATATAGAGACTATGAATCTTTTTCTTTAACTTTGGTACAAGTTACATTTTTATTTTGGAAAAACCTACTTTTTACTATAACATCCAAGTATATTTACTTTTTCCTTTGGACTAAACTAATAAAAATGCTATAATTTGTTACAAGCAATTTTATTAACTTTAACCAACTAAATTTCTTCTTCAGTACAAACTATATTTTTTAATTATACCATAATCAATCTATTTTCTTTAGTTACAACTCTACTCTACTTATGTTGGTCAATATAATACATTTTTTTTTTACCATAAATACAAGATACATTTGCATTATTTTAAAATAATTTTCACTTATAATAAAACCAAATACCTTTTGTCAGTAAATGCTTAATTTAGTTGAGCTCCTGTAAATAAAGAATAAAATAATTTAATAAATATACAAAAAAAAAGAAGTCCAAAATGAATTTTGCTGACAGTTAGGCTAGCCGGTATGCGTTTTACAAATCAACACAAAAATAAGTCAGTGCATAAGAAAGTTTAAGACACACATTACCATTACTATTACTGCCATTGCGAAATTTGACATTCACATTTTCATTGTTGATATAAGTGCCACAATATTTATACCACAGACACTACTGTTCACACAGAAAATCAGAAAGGCCAGTTTTTAATAAAAGTCTGTTTCTCTCTTATTTACACCAACAATGGCCCCTTCCATTTTCCCGTATCCAAATGTCTTTCTTTGATACATCCATATCTAGAGATACTCAGAATGCACACTCTGCATGTTATGTTCTTGAGTTCTATATCCATGAATATTTTCTGCAGTCCATAAAAGCTGTATTTTACCTCACTCAGATACAGTCCCCTCCAAAAGTATTGGAACGGTAAGGCAAATTCCTTTGTTTTTGTTGTTCACTGAAGACATTTGGGTTTAAGATCAAAAGATGAGTATGAGACAAGATTTCAGAATTTCAGCTTTTATTTCCTGGTATTCACATGTAGATGTTTTCTGTATGTAAATTCTCTGAGAGCTCAGTACCAACACTATAAATCTGGATACAGTCAGAAATATGACTTAACAAAAATAGTATTCCAGGCTTTAAGTCATTTACTGAACAATCCTTATGACTTCTTCTGAGTTCGAAACTGGACAAGTGACACAAAAGTCCCTCCAAATCTTGTACAAGTAAAAGTTTGCATGCACATTGTGGCATCCATAATGTCTGTGTTCAAGATTGTGTTTAAGGAATTCAGATTTTTGTGAATTCGCATTTAATTTATAGACACAGTTATGTTTGTTTTAAAGGAAAAGGTGAGATTTCATATTGTAGTTTTTGTTGGGTCAGTTACACTATCCATAGTAATCACTACAGACTGCTATTAAATCAATTATTTTCAATTATTAAGAAATAATATTCAAAATAAAATTAACTTTGCATTTGCATAAGCTAACTTTAATGTTAGTTATCTGTAAAGTAGCCTAGTTGTCCAACCTGCCACTAACCATAATTGTGAATAAAAAACAATTATCCCTGTTAAAGTACAATTTTGACTGCTTGTCTAAAATGACATTTCCTGGCTGTGTTTCCACGTTGTTCACTTTCGAAAGTGAGGTAATGGAGGACAGCAAAACGCTGGCGAGCAAGGAGCAAGCTGATGTGATGTCATGTGGTCACATGACATGCAAACCTCTGGTTTGAAGTAAAAATACTATTTAAGTAAAAGTGTCATGTGCATTTACTTTTTTCTAGAGGGTTCGTTACTTGCTTTAAGGCAAACTGACCAAAACGGGTTAGTCCAGTATAAAAATGCACTTTAAATGAATGTTTTTCAGTGTGTCTGTGTGCTCACATACTGTCACTAAAAAAGCCACACTTTTAAGTGAAGGTTCATCATTTGTTCACCTGATGCTTTTAAAGAAATCATGTAGTCTTTGTTGCAGCATTGGATTACAGTTACACTTATAACAGACTTATCAGACATTTTTGCTAGGCTAGCTAGCTACAGTAATGTTAACATTAATCAACCAGTGTCAATGAGAGAAGCTAGCTGTGATACCAGTTCCAAATCTGATTCAAAGATGAATCATGAGAGAGACTTTATTGTCATTGTATACAAAATACAGTGAAATGCAGTTTAGAGCAAAACATTGAACTTAGCACCTTTAAAATAGCATATAAGCAATAAGCAATGAGGATTTCTATAAAATAGTGTTAAAAAACATCAAATCCATTTCTCTTGATATATACTGTATGTATAGGCTATATTTATATAAAAATCCTATAGGAGGACGCACCCACATTTTTTTTTTGCTTCCGACGCCTATGTAACATTACAGTTTAACTTTTGTTCAACAGAGGAGAAATGGAAGAACAGATATATTCCCCTTATAATTCAATTTGGCTCATAAATCAGCTCTTTTTCCCTTTAATATCGGTATCGGCCACCAAAAACCCATATCAGTTGGGCTCTAGTAGACAGTGTACATACAGACAGGAATCAAGCGGAGAAAGGGTTTTGATATGCAACAAAGCTCCTGGCTCATATGGTTCACCCCGTTTACAATTTGAGCTACCAGGGACCCCTGTTTTTTCAATACTTTTTATTTTTATTTTCTTTTACTGAATAAGCCTAACTGTATTTCATTGTACATAATTGTTAATGTAATTGTATTTGATTGTATATAGAGCGTACACGTACTATGTAGAATGTTGACAGTTTCTACTTTTATTGTGTTTTGTTCTTTATACATTCTTCTGTGCTGCAGTGCCAACTTGAATTCCTCAATAAATGAACATCTTATCTTAACACAAAGGTGCCTGGGTACTTAACTACAGGAAGTGGAGTGAAATGTTTGGCAGTGCAGATTAGATTAATATTGTCCAACTAACTATAACTAACTAAGGGTGTCTGTATTTGTCTAACACTATATTGCATTTTACTACCTTTATTATTAATTTAATGTCACAATAAAGGGTCGTGTTTACTTCCCTAATATACTTATTCCCTAATATGTAATATTTTGATAATTCAATACAGGACGATGTTACAATTAAAGATTCACCCTTTTCCAAAAGGGAAAGTTAAAATGAAAAACTGTAGAAGATACAAGGAAAAGACTCAAAATGTAAATATCCAATTCAACAAACACATGTTTAGCAGATTTGGCCCTGTAGACAAAAAAACACTACAGAGAAAGATAGAGAGACAGAGGGGAAGCAGGCGAGCGCGTAAGTGAAGGATGGAGACAAACATAGACAGACACCATTAGCTCTCATTAGATCTTGGCTAGTTGAAGCTTCAGCACTGGTTCCGAAACACACACAAGCCACGAGCTCCTCAGTTCCACTACCCAGAACACAGAACATCAGGAAAGCAGGACACATACTTCACATGTAAGCAAAGGGGCTAGTCTCATTCACAAACATATCAGTGATTTCAGGCTAGGTGTGGTACGCTGACAGGACAGATGTGCACACAAAAACAAGACATAAACCATTAGTCATCATGTCACAAAAACAGCCTTTTTTCTGATGCAGCAGCAAGTGAATAATGAAAAAGATGTAGAGGGCAGCATGTCAAACATCTCAACAGATCTGCAAAAACAACACCAAAACAACCTGCAGTTTCATTAGTGGTGCTGATTAACAACGGTGCGAGTAGGCGCCAGATCTGATATTAACAACTCTGTGGTAATTTCTCCATTAATCACTTCAATCACTCAATCTACCTGTATCCAGAATCTGTTATCCCCCCATCTCCTCTATTAACAAAGAGCAGTGTACATCACATTTTAAGCAGTTGCTTTCTCCGGTTAAAATGATAAAACATTGGGTAAACAAACGCTCATTCATCTTTTCATAAGAACACCAGTCGGAGTAAACCTCAAGTAGGTTGTAGCCAAACCAAGAAGCAATCTAACATCAGATGGCCAATGCTGAGCTAACCATGTTTACTAACCTCCGGTTACTAGCGCGTCTTTGTTTGGGTCTTGTTGTATGAAGTTTTAAAGCCAAAGTTTATGATGAATGGCGGAGCAGCTGCTGCTGTTTGTTGTCCTCTCTCACGTGCGGCCGCGCGAAGCTGATACTACGCGTTACATAGGCAGGTTATAGGTAACGCAGGGAGGGTATAACAGCACCCTCATCAGACGTTTCCTAAAAATAAACATTGTTCACGAGTCCCGCACCTCAAGTCCGAGTCTCAAGTCGAGTCTGAAGTCACAGTGCGAGTCGAGTCTCCATCTCACAGCACACAGCCAAGATAACAAAAAAGTGGCTACAGGACAACTCTGTGAATGTCCATGAGTGGCCCAGCCAGAGAGATCTGATCTGAAAATGGCTGCGCATCGACACTCCCCATCCAGCCTGAAGAAGCTTGAGAGGTCCTCCAAAGAAAAATGGGAGAAACTGCCTAAAAATAGGTGAGCCAAACTTTAAGCATCATACTCAAAAAGACTTGAGGCTATAATTGGTGCTAAAGGTGATCTGATTTTTAATACATTTGCAAAGATTTTAAACAAACTTCTTTCACATTATCATTTTGGGGTATTGTTGGAAGAATTTTGAGGAAAATAATGAATTTCATCCATTTTGGAATAATTCTGTAACATAACAATATGAGGAAAAATTGAATTATACTTTCCAGATGCACTCTATTATTTAATCAATGCAGGAAAGTAGATACATAGTTATTGTGAAAATGTACATGTGCATTTTTACACAGCTCCACATCTCTTAAGAAAAGTAAGTAAATACCTGTATGCAATATGGCTGATTTCTTCCTGACTCACCAAAGTAGACATCCTTTGGTTCGTGGTTAGCCAGCTGACTGTCCAAGGATGGCATGTTTACAATATAGAAGTAGAGCTGTGTTGTTTTGTCAGGCTAGTCCGCTGTTCACCTCGTATGCCCTGTTTACAGCCTTGTGACTCAATGCACCTAAAGTCCTTGCTGGTGTTGACACAATAACAAACTTCAATGCTACATCAATAGCATTGCAGAAGACTGAACACCAAAAACTGATTGCAAACTTTACCAACTCTGACTAGTATAATCCACAAGATTAATTCCCACTTCAAAGTCATGTCCTGAGGTTTTGCATGTTCAAACTGGTATAATTAAAACAGAAAAGGCTTAAATACACAATGTCTGGATCTTAAGTCAAATTTCTGTTGTCATGGCAACGGCAGCCGAGGCATCCTTGCTTATCAACCCATCCCATCTTTTTTTCATTCCTCTTTCTTCTTTGCCTTTGCTGGTCATATGTCCCTCCGTTTTCACTAATCTCACTCTCCATCCTCAGCTGTAATGTCCATGTTGATTCTGAGAGCTATGCAGAGTCAGCTACAAGTGACATCTAATGTCAACAAATGAAAAATTTAGTGAGAGGGATAATTTTGCCAGATTACAGCAGAACCACTCTGTTTGTTTTTGCTGATGGTATTTTCCTCTCTTTAGTGGTGAGCAGTGCAGCCGAGTGCCATCTTGCCATGTTAAAATGCATAAACCACCTCATACCACATAAACACTAGGTTCCTTGAGGCAAACCATTAAGACCCCGTCACATACAGTGTGTGAAAGAAACATTCATTGAAGCATATTTGGCAGTCCTTACTGAATCACTAGAATTGTTTTATGATTCCACGCATATGACTAAGTATCTAATTCAGATAATGAATTCGTTTTGAACTATTGTCAATTACAGTGCATTTGTCTTAGTGTCCTGTCCGACAGTCTATATTGTTTTTGCACTCAGTCTCTCTTGCACTATTACATTATGATTTATTCAGTTTATTATGTTTTATGCCGCATACTGTATGTCTTGCATTGTTTAGTGTCTACTTGTTTAACTGCTGCACCATAGGCTCCTGGGAAATGGCATTTCATCCCAAATGTATACTTCTATATGGGTGGGTGGACAAAAAACAAAGTCTGAGTCTCACATTAAGGACAACAACCTAATTATAGTTACAGAACACCAAAGAATTATGCAAATATTGATCAACAAACGTGATCTGATGCATTTAGAAAATAAATATCTTTAAAGTGTTAAATAAAGTATAAAATAATGGTCCAAATACTATTTGAGAGGCTTTTCCTCACACATAATTTATGAAAAAAAGCAAAAGCATCCATCAGCATTCATACCAATAACTGCCATAACTGCCCCCACCCACAGGCCAGATAACAACAGTGTCTACATTGTTGTACATCTGTCATGATCCTGTCTGTGTGTCTTGTTGGGGAGTCTGGGTTTTTGTTTCATGTCTTTGTTCCTAGTCCTGTGCCTTAGTTCATGTCGTAGTATTTGCTTCTAGTTCTTTCTCTGCATCATTTTGGTTAGTCTGCTCTGTACTCTGTGCCATCTTCTAGTTCTGTGTTCTCGTTTAGGTTTTGTCTTTTATGATCCCTATGTTATAGTTGGTCAGTGTTTGTCTGTTTAAATGGGTTTCTGTTATTGTCTGAAGTTAGATTATTGTCTGGTATTTTGTAAGATGTGTTCTGTCTGTGTTGGTTATTAATTTTGCCCCATGTCTGCCTGTCAAGTGTTCCGTCTGTTCCCATCTCTCTGTTTTCCCTGCTGTCTCTCTGCCTGCCTCGTTAACCTTGATCCCTGTCACCTGTGTTGTTCCTGCCCTGCTCGTTAGTCCCTGTGTATATATACCTGGTGTTTCTGTTTAGCCTTTGTCTGGTCATTGTAGCTTGTAATGCTCTGTTCTGTTATGTCCTCTGTCTGCCTGTTTTTCTCCAGCCAGTTCTTGGATTACCAGTTTGATTATTTGTTCATTGGGATTGTTTATTTTATTTTGAATACCCTGAACTCATCCACTCTGTAAGTGTGCTCGCTTTTTGTTGATTAAATCTTTGAATGGAACCTGTCAGCCTTGTGTCCTGCTTTTGGGTCCTCCAACCTGCTCACCCAACCATGCATCCTGACAACATCCTTCAAAAGCTCCAAGTACCTCTCTTGTGACTTTTTATCTGCTTTTCTTTTCTCTTTCACTACAGCCCTTTCTATGCCCCTTAATGGCCAGTAAAACTGATGTGCTGCATTGTGTCAGTGTCTCATGCTTCGCTCCATCATAAATCTTATGTTACAGTTACAACAACAAGATCACATGACTGGGGAGGAGGAAGAGGAACACGTACCATGCTATATAATAAGAATCACTACTCTACATATTATGCCATAAACTTGGATAGGCTTCGACTACCCAGTGTGTGTGATACTGTGTTTGAGGCTTTCTGTTAAATGGAGCATGTAGTGGACCAAAACCTGCACCAGTATCATCAAATATCAACACCATGATTGAGCATTTTCTCACTACAACCCTGAGACCGATGCTGATACCTAATGAAGATCTGGTGGCCTTTAGTACAATGTGCTGTTTTCACAATCTAAGAAATACTGTCAGAAACCACAGTCTGACAAAACTGATTGTGGACTTTGTTAAGAAATTGGAAGAAAAGTTTTTGAAAAGAAAAGTGGTGTAGCTGAACAACAAATCAGATAAAATCAGCACTCCACTTTAGTGGATAAAATTTTTTGACCACTTCTACTTTATCTCAGTCCTAAATCCCCTTTATAATAAAGTGTAGCTGCTACACCATTTCTATGATTGATTTATAATTGGGACTGTATTTCAGTACTGTGAATAGCTATATAGGACGACAGACAAATTTATTATTTCAACTTTTATTCTGCTGTGGATCCTTGGAAATCTTTCAAGAAGCCCACTTGGAGAACTCCTCATAACACCATCCAGAATCCAAAAGGAGCTTATTTCAGTTATTTTATGGCTGTAAGTCCTACACTGCTAAAATTCCAATATGATTTTTAGTGGCGCTAATTAGCAGAGTTTCAGGAGCGGGACCACACATCAATCACGTCACCCCCGACATTTCTATAAATACCCACACAACCCATCTCCTCTTCTTCGCTCTAATTCTGCACCTGAAACCACACCAAGCAACATCATCTCGAGCACGCTAAGCTGTCGCTATGATCCCATACCACAGTGGAGGTTCTAGACCAATTTTACTGAGGGGGCCAGACTGGGGCCAGCTGTTTAGTCAGAGGGGCACATTCAATCTGGGACAAATGAGACAAAGGAAACGTTCAAGCTTTAAAAAAGTCTTGTTTAGTATATGATGTAATGTTTTACTATGTTTCAATAACTTACAGTTATTTGTTTCAGTAACAGGATCTTTCCAGTAACTTGTAGTTTTATTAAATTACATTATTCATAAAAAAACAACGTTCCTGTTAACTTTAGCTCAAGTTACAGTACATTCTTTGGTGCAACACTTCTTTGTAAGGCTTAATGAACAGTATAAGCTCTAGTGTACTAGACATTCTCTGGATGTCAATTTTGTATCCCACTATAACTTTTGCTAGGAAACAACAAACATCTCCATATTCATCCCTGTTAGTTGTCATGATGTGAAATATACACAAAATAAAATACTTTATAGTAGGCCATCATCTGTGCATTATAAAGGGGGTACATATTTTATGGCAAGTTGAAAATACAGTCTGAAATAATGTATCCCACTATAACTTTTGCTAGTAAAATAGAAACATCTCCATATTCACCCCTGTTATTAGTCCCAGTGTGAAGTATACACAAAATAAAATACTTTATAGTAGGCCATCATCTGTGCATTATAAAGGGGGTACATATTTTATGGCAAGTTGAAAATACAGTCTGAAATAATGTATCCCACTATAACTTTTGCTAGTAAAATAGAAACATCTCCATATTCACCCCTGTTATTAGTCCCAGTGTGAAGTATACACAAAATAAAATACTTTATAGTAGGCCATCATCTGTGCATTATAAAGGGGGTACATATTTTATGGCAAGTTGAAAATACAGTCTGAAATAATGTATCCCACTATAACTTTTGCTAGTAAAATAGAAACATCTCCATATTCACCCCTGTTATTAGTCCCAGTGTGAAGTATACACAAAATAAAATACTTTATAGTAGGCCATCATCTGTGCATTATAAAGGGGGTACATATTTTATGGCAAGTTGAAAATACAGTCTGAAATAATGTATCCCACTATAACTTTTGCTAGTAAAATAGAAACATCTCCATATTCACCCCTGTTATTAGTCCCAGTGTGAAGTATACACAAAATAAAATACTTTATAGTAGGCCATCATCTGTGCATTATAAAGGGGGTACATATTTTATGGCAAGTTGAAAATACAGTCTGAAATAATGTATCCCACTATAACTTTTGCTAGTAAAATAGAAAC
>NC_060157.1:30351078-30382085 GCF_021292245.1 Micropterus dolomieu | reverse complement strand
TATACACAAAATAAAATACTTTATAGTAGGCCATCATCTGTGCATTATAAAGGGGGTACATATTTTATGGCAAGTTGAAAATACAGTCTGAAATAATGTATCCCACTATAACTTTTGCTAGTAAAATAGAAACATCTCCATATTCACCCCTGTTATTAGTCCCAGTGTGAAGTATACACAAAATAAAATACTTTATAGTAGGCCATCATCTGTGCATTATAAAGGGGGTACATATTTTATGGCAAGTTGAAAATACAGTCTGAAATAATGTATCCCACTATAACTTTTGCTAGTAAAATAGAAACATCTCCATATTCACCCCTGTTATTAGTCCCAGTGTGAAGTATACACAAAATAAAATACTTTATAGTAGGCCATCATCTGTGCATTATAAAGGGGGTACATATTTTATGGCAAGTTGAAAATACAGTCTGAAATAATGTATCCCACTATAACTTTTGCTAGTAAAATAGAAACATCTCCATATTCACCCCTGTTATTAGTCCCAGTGTGAAGTATACACAAAATAAAATACTTTATAGTAGGCCATCATCTGTGCATTATAAAGGGGGTACATATTTTATGGCAAGTTGAAAATACAGTCTGAAATAATGTATCCCACTATAACTTTTGCTAGTAAAATAGAAACATCTCCATATTCACCCCTGTTATTAGTCCCAGTGTGAAGTATACACAAAATAAAATACTTTATAGTAGGCCATCATCTGTGCATTATAAAGGGGGTACATATTTTATGGCAAGTTGAAAATACAGTCTGAAATAATGTATCCCACTATAACTTTTGCTAGTAAAATAGAAACGTCTCCATATTCACCCCTGTTATTAGTCCCAGTGTAAAGTATACACAAAATAAAATACTTTATAGTAGGCCATCATCTGTGCATTATTGAGGGGGATACATATTTTGGCAGACTGCAAGTCCAGCCTGGTAGGACCAGTAGGCTACTGTTATCGCTTTTTGTGTATGAAAAGTTCTGTTTAAATGCAATGCATTATTAAATTGTTATGATAATAAATTACCCTTTAAGGAGGAGCAATATCCAACGGCTATCCCTGCAGTGGAAACATGGAGTACAAGGACAAAATATTGTCTACAATGCTATATTCAGTTTAAAGTACATTTCGAGTCAAGGAGATGTTAAACTGATCACAGTGATGCTGATTTTACAGTATCGATGGTGTACATATTTGTAGGAGCAGCTTACTTGGATCTTGCTTCCAAACAATAACATGGATGACTAAGTGATCAACTCCGTGGTCAGTTATAACATCGTCAGACTATCGCGAAATAAATGTTTGCTTTACAAGGGAAACTGAAACTGCTCATTTTGTTTACACATTCTCAATTCAGTGGGAAGTTCAATAACATGTAACGTTAGCTTATAAAAGCGTTCTTATAATCCATGTGCTAGCTTGCTATGCAAAAATCTCGTTGATAAAACAATACTAAAACCATAGATGAAACAATCCACGTTATATTTTTCATTTACTTTCGTGAAGTCAAAAGTCCGCCTTCACCGTTGAATGCAAACGTGTCCCTGCAGCAGAGACAACCCTTTCTATTACTACCTTGGCAAGACACCGGACAGTGGCAGTGTAAGTACAGGAAAATACAGTTACTTTATTTTTCTATCCTGGTTACATAACGCCGTGACATGTAATCCGTTACTCCAACCCTGGGTGTGGGTGTGCGCCAAGTCTTTCTGAAAGATACTAAAGGAGTGCCCCAAATGGATACTAAAGTATGCTACACAGAGGGATTGGTGTGATTGGTTGGTATGTAGCACAGCCTCTGACAAACACACACACACACACACACACACACACACACACACACACACACACACACACACACACACACCATAACTATGCACATTAAATCAAACCCTTTGAAATTTATTTTACTCCGTGCCTCTTTACCATCACCTCACTCCTATACCACCCTCTATTTCCCCCGGCCTGGTCAGTGTAGCATTTTAATAACTTCTGAATGCATTGCTATCACAGGACAGAGGACGTGCCTGGCACATATATACAAACCAAAAAAACAGAAATATCAAAGAGGACATTTCTACACCTGATAATCAAGAACTGTGTTCCACACCATGTTTTTATGATTGGACCAATGCACTGTTTGACAATAAACCTGGCCAGCAATCACAATAAGTGAAAGCTGTTTGAAGTGCATTGCCACACCTACACAAACAAAATCCACATGTCATTTTGACGTTTTCTGTAATGAAACTGGTCATCTAATTCAAATTGATTATGTGTCCTAAAAATGAAATGTGGTGTCTGATTAGATTAAAATTCCACCTCTTTAAGAAAATATTCAAATCTGTTTTGACCCAGGCCTGGCCTCCTTCGGTGTTCCCTCTCCTGCCCCCAATTCACGACAGCAGCTTTGAACTTTAGACCTTATTTTCTAGGCAGAGGATGAAAACGAATAGGCCGCCACGCTGTTGGCAGACTGACAAGGAGACAGAGGAAGAGAGAGAGTAAATAAAGGAATGAAGTAATGAAAAAAAATGAGTCAGGGAATGAAAGGAGAAAGTGAAAGAGAGAGAAAGGGAAAGAGAAGGATCAAAGGGGTAAAGGAGAAAAGAAAAGGAGACAGAAAGAAAAAAGGCTGGTGTAGGAAACAGGATATGTAAAAAGCATGATAGCAAGGGCACATGGTTGAAGAAATACAGGTATAAGAAAATAAAGATGCAAGAAAGTGAAAATGAAGGGAAGAAAATGATGAGGATTTACTCTTTCCATTACACAACACATAAGCCAGAATATCAAGTTTTGCACACACCTTCTATTTGTTTAAATTTGACAGTCAGAAAATTGTCTTCATTGTTTACAGCTGTCTTTGTAACGGGTATGTATGGCAAAGGTCTTTGTGGGCCCAAGGGTGTTACGTGATCTGCCCAGCACCGTTCTTGACAGCTTAAATGTGGCTTATGAACTGAGGCTCTACAAACTACACACTGAGAGACAGACAACATATTTCTAGCACAGAGCCCATTTAAAGTTATGGAGGACAGATCCTGACATAATTAAATATAAATACAGAAATAAATAAATGCTTAATTAATAAATAAACATCCTATTAAATGCACAAAAATACAGTAATAAATGTAGCAATTATACAATGAGACATAACTGTATATGTCTTTTAATTAGCTTCTTTAGTCACCTTTGTAATAATTACCTTATTTATTCTCTTTTATAATCTTCAATTTTATTTATTTATTAGTTCTTTTTAAAATGTAATTATTTATGTGTGTGTTTTAATATTTTATCTGTCTTATTCTTCCTTTGCATTTTCTACCTGATTTATTTCCTCAATGGCATTTATTTCTGCCTCCCATTTTTCCATTTCTCTATGCATTTCTGCCTCATTATACAAATGAGGGGAGAGCATTGTCTCAATGGGTCAACTTCTTACCTATTGGTCAACATCGGACTGCATAAGTCGACCCTACATGGCTTACTGGGTGGCTGTGGAGGTACAGCGGGTTGCCTGTTAATCAGAAGGTCGGTGGTTCAATCCCTGGCTCCTCCAGGCTGCATGTTGAAGTGTCCTTGGGCAAGGTACTGAACCCTGAATTGCACCTGGCAGCTGTTGCGCCACTGTGTGAATGTTAGTTTCTGTTTGAACACTTAGGCTCAAAAAGAAAATGTAATGTAAAAGCGCTTTGAGTGGTCAAAAAGACTAGAAAGGCACTATACAAATACAGAGCATTTACAAAAAGTATTGTTTTGAAATGACGAACTCAGGAGGCAGACATTCAGTGTCGGACCTCTTAAGGGAAGCTGCAAATAGTTTGGAGGAATTAGAGCGCTGGAAGTTTGAGATCTGAAATATGTTTTTATACTTTTTTTCACTTTACTTTTTACATACACAGCTTCCAGTTCAAGTCCCAGGGGAGTGCAGCATGAGGAAGGAGTATGTGAAAGTTAACATTAGCTAATAAGCTTTGTTGCCATTTATTTCTACTGGCATGTTGTCTCTCTAATTCAGGGTAGTTCTAACTTGGTTTAACGTTACACACAATAATGACAGACTGCACCCCCTTGAACCCCCTTCGACCCGGCCTTTCTGTGTGGAGTTTGCATGTACTCCCTGTGTCTGCGTGGGTTTCCTCTGGGTGCTCCGGTTTCCCCCACAATCAACAACATGTTAGGTAGGTTCTGCAGTCAGTGCTGTTTGACCAGACACTGCATTTCAATCTGGATCCCTGGTCCTGGGCACTGTACAGTGGCCTGTACATCCCTTTTAGGGATGGGTTAAATGCAAAGGATGAATCTCGCTACATGTATGTGTATGTGAAAAATAAAGTACCTTTAGACTTAGAAGTTGTGTAGGCTACTGTGTAAGTGGGCGCAAAATAGTCCTAACTACTTTCAGAAAGTTTAGCAGCTATGCAGATGTAATGTTATGCAGGCAAACTCATCTTAAAACATGCTAGGCTAATGAGAGACACGCACCAACCTACGCTGCCAAATCTTTTCGTCACAAATACAAGATCACTTGCCAGCAAAATAGAAGACTTGAAAGTTAACACATCTACTCAGAAAAACATAAAGAATTGCTGCATACTGATCATCATGGAATCGCCACTAGATGTGCGTTTTCAGTCTGTAATATGGACGGAGATCAAATCTGATACGCAGCTAAACGCTGCTGTGGACGGAAAAGATCGTATTCGTTATAAAACTGTTTAAAAAACTGTAGTAATGTGGATGTAGCCTAACATTACCCTACTCCTCTCTCTACTCCTCTCATGTCAACCCTCCCGTTTTCCTCGGGATTCTTCCGTATTTTTCCATGCTCACCAGGTATCCTCCCATTTAAATGTTTCCCCATAAATCTCCCATATCTTTAACCTTTATAAAAGTAAATTCATAAAGATGCAGTTTGTTCTGTTTTTGTAATTTATTCCACAGGAAAGCTATATTTGTTAAGCTATAAGATGTTTGCAGTAACTAGGCAAAGGTTTAAGCATCTAAGACAGAGGGAGCTGAATTTGTTACCCATGTTTCCTGGCAGTAAAACAGTTGTCATTTCATGATACTTTATCATCTGTTAATTTTAATACTTAATACATTGTTTTATGACTAATTAAATAAATATACAGTATACTGTATAATGCTACATGATAAATAAAAGGCTTCCAATAGACCCAGTGATCGGTGGTTCGGTAGCGGCCGATACTTCTTTCAGCAATCGGTGATTGGTGATCGGCCCAAAAAATCCTGATCGGAGCACCTCTAGCTAACAGGCTGGTGTTCAGAAAACAACATGGCACTCAAGACACCAAAAAAAGCAAGAGACTCATCATTGACTTTACAAAGAAACAAGGTGACCATCCCCCCTCTATACTTAAAACAGATAAAGAGTTAATACAGTCTCCAGCTTCAGGTTCATGGGCACCCACATTTCTGAAGATCTCACATGGTCAACCAACATAAACTGTCTGCTTAAGAAGGCACAAAAGAAGCTTTATTTCCATCTTGAAAGGCCCATCTCACCCCGCCCATCACTTGGTTGTCCTTGTGCTCTCAGGAAAGCACTAAAGGTCCATCAAAACACGCACCACAAGACTAACGAGCAGTTTTTACCCCAAGACCATCACCAGACTGAACTCTTTTGAAATAACATCCCTCATAGTCAATAATATACTGTGAAATAACTCCCCAGTGCAGTGTTTATCTTTTGCAATTACTACACTCTGCAATTTGATCATTTATATTCTACAATTTTACCCAATATTCCCGTGTAATACTAAAGGTGCACATGTAAGTCTACTCATAATGTGCATGTGTACATTATGAGTAGACTTACATGTAGGCTTACGGGTGTGCGTGCCTGTGGGTTGGGATGTACAGTATCCATTTTATTTCTTATTCTTACTTAAATATTATTATTATTTGTATTATTATGCATTTACTTTATTTAAGAAAGCCAACTCAGATAGTGCACTTGGATTTCGTTGTATACACCAGTACAATGACAATAAAGAAATTCTATTCAAATTTATTCTGTTCTATTGTATTTGTGTAACCTACATCACCTTGATTTTGAATTTAACCATAATTGTCATAACAAACTGTTTTTAAATGATACTATTAAAAACATTACATTTGACTGAGGTGAAGCAGTTATAAGGTGCAGGGTTTGGGGTGACATAAATTTGCAAGCTAACGTTAACATTTGATGAGTATTGTGACAGTGTAGTCATACATTACCAAGTTAGTCCGCTAGTTGTAGGTTATGATCAAGGTTAATCTGGTAATGAAGAATGTGTTCTTGATTAAATAAAGTTAATTGAAGTAGGCTATCTGTTGTTTCAAACTTGTTTGCCCTTAAGGTGTGGTGAACCTCACACTGCCAAGGCTTGTTTACTTCATCACTTCATGTCAGTGGCAAATGTGACTAATAGGCTACATGTCCTCCTCAACAAATGTACATAGACATGAAACCCAGCCTGGGAGTGGTAATTTAGAGAAACATGCATATGTTTCTATGGTATGTTTTACCTCTGTTGAATTAGTTTTGAATATCTGGCTCTTGATTTCATTGCTCATGATTACTCATTCATGCCCGAGGTTGCAAGTTCGTGCCCAGAGAACCATACAATTCAGGAGAGAGTTTACAACTGGTTCACTATGGTGAATCATGTCTCCAGGATTAGATCCTAATATATTCATGTCAATATTAACAGCAGCAGTAAGACCAGGAACAGCTAGTCATACTACTATCCTGTTGATGATTAGTTTTCTTATGTAACCTTCCTATAATAAATTACAGAATGGGCTTTTGTGCTACTAGCATTTGTTTACCATATCATTCCCTTATTCTAGCTGAAGTGTCAAGACTGTTTGCGCCCTACACTAGGCAGGCTGGTGGAGTTGTGGGATGGTCAAGAAAACCATGGCGTGCTAACAACCAAACACACTTACATAACCCAGTGCCCAGATTGTGTGATTCGATTTTCTACTATATTTCACAGTTTGCAAATGTGCAAGCTCATGTACAGACAGGAGTGATATATTAGTGAATATATTTCTAATGCGGTTATTCACAGGAAATTTTGAACAGACATTGGTATTTACTCAAGAAATCATATTTCAATCCATAAAACGTTATGTGTAATAAAGTGGAATGACAGAAAAAAAAATTGAACTGGAAAAATATATATGTAGTATATGTAAAGACTTTTTGTTTGCAAAGCCAGCTTCAAGACTCACTAGGCTTAAAGCCTATAGAAAATTTGTGTCAGTAACTGAAGATCTAGATTCATGTGCCCGCCATGAATCTTGATTTAAAGACAATTGTTATAAAATGTTTTTTCAAAGAACTTTGTTTTTGTTGTGGTGGCAGCCCATCTGACGGTGAGTGTCCTGGTTATTTCTCCTGTTTTTGTTTGTGATTCTGTTTTTCCTGTACTCTGCCTGCCTCCCTGTGTCTCCTCCCCTGTGTGTGCTCGCCCTCTCTCTCTCCCTCTGCTCCTGAGCCCAGCCAACCAGCACCTGCATCTCGTCAGCCACCTCCTCTGCCTGCCACACCGGCCAGCAATCAGCCTCATCAGCCTCTCCAGTCAACCCCTGCTTGATCGTCGTTGCTCCTAATCTGGTGCCACTCGATCAGTCAAGCCCTCGTGTAACCTGCATGATCTCTGTTTCCCTGTTCTTGGTTTTCCCTGAGTCACTAACCCTGTCTGTCTGTCTCTCCCCAGGTTCACTCACCCTCGTCCTCTGTCAAGTCAGCTGGGCTCGCTCACCTGCCCTCTCCCCTCGGACTTCCCCCACAGCGTCCTTCCGGCTCTCCCTCTGGCTCGTGCCTCCCCAGTCAGCCTGCCACCACACTCCTCCACCAACCCCCTGATCAGTTCTCCCATGCCTCCTCTCTTCATCGGCCCCCAGTGTCCCCCGGCTCTCTGGTCTCAGTCTCCTCGGTTCCCCGTGCCTGTGTTTCCCCGGCATAAATCTCTCCCTCAACTCCAGTCCTTCAACGCCTTCTTTCCCCTAATAAAACCTGTTAATCTCGAGTGTTGCATTTGGGTCCACTCTGTCCACAACACAACACTTTTATTTGTTTGACATGTTTTCTTTTCAGGTGACCTACTGAATTTATACATACAAATTTTCCAAAGATGACAGATGTAGGAGGGGTTGAGTTGATGTGGATTTGTGGCAACACAAGAAGTCGCCAGCTATCACTTTCCCTTGTCCAAATGAGGGCTACACAGCTCAATACCTGAAGGATCCTGTTCTCCTCATCCACCATTTCATAATATACATTCGCCCCTTCAGTGTTTAATTTCTTAAGAACTGCAATTGTAAAAGAAATCCTGTGGACCAGTCGTGTTGCTATTTCAGCCATTGATGTAGTTCCATATGCTTTGGATATTATTTCAATCATTTTTAATCAGATTTATAGGTAGAATTACGTAAATTTACTAATTTGTGTTGTTTGTACTTCTAGGAAAGGTAGACCTTCAGACATTGTACTAGGGCTTTACATAACGATTATTTTTCAAGTCGATTAAACTAAAGATTATTTTTCCGATTAGTCGATTAATCTAACGACTAATTTTGTGTATTCTAAAGAAAAAAAAGTTGTCTATTACTCGATTAACAACCAATTTATCCAAAATAAAAATCAAAAACATCTCTAATCAATAAGATATCATTCAATCATCCTGATGAAGCACGTTAGAATAATGACAATAGTAGCATATCTTGAAATTTTTCCAATTTCCACGTCACTGATGTGTTGTGATAATAATAACAATAACAGACATTAATTAGGCTACTTTACTTAAAACTTTAAATTTTTCTGACATGGACTTATTTCAATATGGAGTAACGCAGTATGATAATCAAATGTATTTCTGCGTCAGTGTGTAGCAAAGAAAACAACTGAAATGATTCACAGACTGTGTAGACAGTCAGATTGTCTGTAATGTTTGATTCAGCTGTTTTCTCGCTCATACGTGGCCGTTAAATAAACTGAGAATATAAAATGGCCGAACATTAGATAATACACGGTGTAACGTTACGTTACCATGACAGCAGCGGAGAAGAAATTACTTTTAACATGAAGGTGATGAAGAAATACTTAGAGAATACATTTTAACGGATTACGTGTCCTCGTGCTGATAACGTGCCGTGTGGACACAGAAAGTAAACACGATTTGCGGTGCTGCCGTTAGAGCTCTGGGAGACTTTCACTTCACGTGTTTTTGCTGCTTCACGTATTCGTGGACAGCAGTTGGGCTGCATTGAAGCTATTTCCAATTCACAGAGCTCACGGACCAGCGCGTTGTTGAGTGTCTAAAATACTCCCAAACTTTAGACGGTTGACAGCTTGTCCGGGGGAATCCCTGCTAGCACCGGATGCACCGACGCTTTCACGCACGTAATGCAAGTCGACGTATTTACGTATCGATTACGTCAATGAATCGTCACAGCCCTACGTTGGACCTTTAACATCATGTGTTCTGTGTGGAGCAGAATTTCCCTTTTCCCACTTAAGGGAACACAGTGGGACCTGTGCAAGCTACTGTAAGTAGTCCTAATGGGGATGTTTCTACATCAGCTAAACAGTTTTGTTTTTTCAACAGTAATTAATGACAATCTATTCAGGCCAGAGGTAGTTTTTAAAAGTGATTGTATGCCAAACTTCTTCGGTTAAAAGCTAGATTATTTGTTAAATACAGTGGTTGTATTTGTATTGTGTGGTGAGATGTGCAATATTCTACAACCTACAAGCAACCTACTCCACAAGCAACACAATTGTGAAGAGAGCATTAAGTATTTCCTCAAAGTATTAAAGGTAGGGTAGGGGGTTCGAATGAAATTATTGCATGGATTACCTGTCCGTGCACTCATTGAGGTGACTGACCAGAGTCTGAAGAAAAGGGCTGGGATTTTTTTTACATGTATACTATGTAGCTATATATATATATATATATATATATATATATATATACACACACACACACTGAACAAAATTATAAACGCAACACTTTTGGTTTTGCCCCCATTCATCATGAGCTGAACTCAAAGATCTAAGACTTTCTCTGTCGCAAGTTTTGAGTGAGCGTGCAGTTGGCATGCTGACTGCAGGAATGGCAGTTGTACATGCCATATGAGCATGTATTTTATGAACCCTTACTGACTAAATGACCATATAATGATTCCTCTCAAGTGAGTTTCAGGGTGAGAGGTGAGATGTGGATAATGTTAGAGTTTCTCTTTTAAAGTTTTCTGTTTTGTTCTTTGTTTTTTTGAGGTTGAAATTTTTCATGTGAAACTGCAAAAAGTATTTTGTTCTTGAAATATTCTGGATGCCAACAGAGTAATTTGCAGAATTTTTAGTTTGTCTGTCACATGGCTACATGGTAATTACATGGTCATTTCATTCATCATTCCATCTCAGTAGGAGCAGCAAGTGCCCCTGGAAACCCACCTACAGATGCCAACATTAATAGTAAGTACAGTAAGTAATAATTGAACCACTGGTCCTGCATGTTTTAGTTTGCTGTCTTTCTTTAAAAAAAAAAATAATAATTTAATAAATAAATAAAATTTAAATAAAATTTTCCCAATGTGTTCCACACTTGATGTACTGGGAAATAACGTATAGCTACTGGGTGCTCCTTTGTGCTACATGGAGAACACAGGAAGTGACTTTTAAGCATTTTGTGCAGTATCCAAAGTTCGTGACAATTCAGAACAACACTATCTGACGCGCTTCACGTGCGTCTGTCCAACGCTGATTGCAGCTATTTTAACAGAATTCTGTGGCATGTGATTGTTTGACTTGTAGGTAGCACTTCGGGATTTAAAAAGTTGCTGATGTAGCAGTACTTTGCAGCAGCAGCGGTAGCAGTCACAGTTAACAGCTGACAGCTCTCACACTCATTTACTTTAGGAAATGCCCATTCTAGTTTTTAATTGTTATCATTTTGAACATACAGTATTTTTAATTATCTGTTAAGTATTGTGTGTAGCAGGGACAGACTGGGGCGCACCCGCGCACACACGTTTGCAAACATAAATCTCTCACTCCTGGCTCAGCACCTGATTGCCCAGCTGATTCCCAATTAAATATAATTTATTGCAAATCATCCCGACAATGACTCCTGATTCTTCTAAACTGAAAAACATTGGCATGGCAAACTTCAGAATATGTACTAACTAGTACTAACTATAACAGAACTTGATTGAAAACAGCTTCTTCAACAGGTGCGTTGTTTTAGCATAAGTCAAGGTATGACAATGTGACACGATGTCAAGGACCTACTGTGCTATTGAAAACCGGCATAGCTCACATTGTCAGTGACTGATGTTTGCATGTAATGTGCGACTTAGAAAGAGCAATGAAAACGCCTTTCATCTGATCTATTCTGATATATATTTTAAGCACCATGAAAACTTGTTTGAAGTTCACAGAAAATAAAGGAATGCATTGAATTACATGCTGCTTTCTAGTAGGTAACCAATGGGTGATCAAAAAGCAGCAAAACATGTCACATTTGACCTGTCCTCTGCTTTGCTTGATGATTAGTTATTTCTGTTTAACTATTTTAACCTCTGTCAATAGATAGGTATCGATAAGATCACTTTAAAATATTACATTTACGTGCTTTCTAGCCTGCTAATGTTGCCTGTATTTGTCGCTATCTTGATATGGCACCAAACCACGTGCTTTGACATGAATGGCGCTGATGATCTGCCTTCTCCAATAGCTCAGGCAGCCTATATATTAATATTCCTAAATTAGTGTCACCAGGGTGACGTGTGTGAATAGTATGAATAGTGTTCATCCAGGGACCCGGCCCCCTCTTCCTTGGACAGCACTTAGGGTGATTGGGCACAGGAGTGGGTGTGGAGATTTTCCCCTCCAGGCATGATTTAAAGAGGCGCAGCAGACGAAGAGGGGCCGCCACCAGGCGCTTAAGCAAGAGAGCCTTATGGGCGAGGAAAACAGCACAGCACCAGCCGAGGGCAAACAGCACGGCAGACACACACCAGAGAGGACACCAACATCTTGATCCGACCAAGGCCAGGAAGGAGATGATGACAGAGGATTCCAATGTATCCCATTTGCAAATTCTTTGTATCAATGCTTTGTTTAATCCATATAACTATATACAATGCACTGTTTCACATTATTATCAATTATTTTCACACAACACTGTGGACAAGTGAAGACAACGTGATTTGATGGGGTGGATTGCAAAATGGAGGAAGAGAGAGGAAATTGCGAGGGACAAAGAGTATCCCTGTCAAAGAAGAGACAGACCAGAGAAAAAATGCAATATAATATACATAAGTATGTTTTGAGTGGTGTATGAAGATCGTATATAATGAACGGTATGTTTTTATTACCTTAGAATAAGTCATTTCTATCTATATACACGGACATACACATGGACGTTGCCATGTTGCAGTGTAGACGCTCATCACTACATTGAATACGTATGAAGAAGAAGAAGAAAGTAATAACATACAGCATGGGCCGGCAAATAAGTTTTGCATCGAGACATTTTCTTTTAAACCATTAGGTGGCAGGCCAAAACATAATAAATGATAAATTGAAGTAGACTGTTAGAGTGTTTGGTTTGCTTAGTGGACAGAAAAATTTACTTAAGTTTGCAAGACAATTAGCTGATGAATATTATTGGCAATAAAACTGTACAGCATGGAAGCTAAACTTCACAGTTTACTGCTGGATAACATTTATTTTTACTGCTAACATTGTTATGACAAAAAGACTGTGTGCCTATAAAGTGACCAATTATGCTCACTTTCAAAATTTACATAAGAAAGTTTGAGCAGATTGATTACTCTGACTATGCCTTTGTAAACTTCATCTATTATGTGGTTTATAATGGACTGTGCTCAAGAAACAGAGACAATGTTGTCTATGAAGATTCTCAGTCATCCAGGTCATAGTTATCCAACGAAAGTTAAAAATCAAGGGCAACTAGACTTGGTTGAAGAAGAGGAAAAGAAGGTCAAACGCAACAACATTGTGATTCCATACGTGTCTGGAGTATCAGAGAAACTCAGGAGGATTTTCAACAAACATAACATCCCTGTGTTTTTTAAACCCAAGAACACACTAAGACAGATGCTGGTACACCCCAAAGACCGCACACCCAAACACAAGAAAAGCAATCTAGTGTATGCGGTCCAATGCAGTGAGGAATGCACAGACCTGTATATTGGGGAGACTAAACAACCACTAAACAAACGCATGGCTCAACACAGAAGGGCCAACTCCTCAGGTCAAGACTCTGCAGTCTACTTGCATCTGAAGGACAGAGGACACTCATTTGAGGACCACCTGGTGCACATTTTGGACAGAGAAGATGGATGGTTTGAAAGAGGTGCCAGAGAAGCCATCTACACCAGGGTCGAGAAGCCGTCATTGAACAGAGGAGGGGGGTCTACACCACCACTTATCCCCCACTTACAATGCTGTCCTTTCATCACTTCCCAGGAAACTCAACAAACGTAACCTCTTGGCCTCAGGTGAAGATACCAACGATGGTCGTTCAGTCTTGGCCACCGGTAGTCTTAACGACTGTAACGACTGTCGTCACAGCAACCAGGAACACTAACGAACCAGCGGTATCGATGACCCTGGCCAACGACCCCACTGAGGTTAAATAGCTGAGTTTCAGTTAGAACTGAAGAAGTCCTTTGGATGAGGGAGGAAACGTCTTCCAGTATCTTCAACCAAGTCCAGCTGCCCTTGATTTTTAACCTTCGTTGGAGAGACAATGTTACACACTCTTGGCTTGCATTTTCCTGTTATCTCTCGGTGGCCATGATCATACTTGAACTAGATGTTAAAGTTTTTGAGATGTTCTTCATTTACTTTGGTATGTTAATCCAGAGGAGCAAACCTTTCCCAAGATGTAACAAAATGCTTGATTAGAGTACAGTTAAATAATGTATTACAGGAGTATGCAACATCATGTAGCACTTCATTTCTTGATGTTGCTGTTGTTTCCTAAACAAGTAACAATATAATTCGCAATAACATATGGTTTTACTGAATAATTAAGCAAATATAATTTCTTAATATATCTATCTAAAGAAACCTGATTTCTTCACTGGCTATTCTCTGCTGTCTCAGATGACGACATGTTTTGTCCTGTGAAGGGGGGCAGATTAATCACATTTTAAACAGGTATCAGCAGAAACAGTCTATGTTCAGTAGCGAGTATCCCTGTCAGAGTGAGGTGAAGTGCTCACCTCACGCACAAGTCTGCCTGCTGCCAAAGTTGAATTGTCTTTAACTTTTTGTACGTAACGCGCTGCCCAAATCATTGGAAGAGAGACTGATCCTCGCTGTTTGTGAGTTTCAAGAATCTATTACTGTTTACTAAATAGGACATCAGGACATCAACAGGAGGGAATTCGCATGGCAGAGCATCCCCACAAAACTAGATGTAGGCCTATCAGGTAAAGTTATGTAGCCTATCATTTTAACTTAAGTTAAATAGGCTACAGCTGTGTAGCGCACAGAAGCCATTGCCATGGTTACTATCTATGTTACTACTACCTGCCGTTTACTCTTGGAGCTCTTGTCTCCCTGTCTGATCACCGGAGCAAAGAGCGACCCTGCGGGGCCAAATGACTATGTTGTGATTTTAAGAACGTTTCTAAGACCGACATCTTCCCTAATACTAATCAGCATACAGTGTGTAGCTATCCACTTCACTATGGCATTTGATTGTTAGCGTGTCTTGCTTTTGTTTATCTACTTCTCCCACACGCTGCATCCAGCGTAGTCAGACGAAGCCTCCCTCCGCTGCTTGTTTGGGTGGGCGTGATTTGCAGGCTGATCAACATCCCAACCCTCCTGAGACCCATGGTTTGACTGTATGTGTTTTCAGTGAGCAACGGGCTTTCAAATTAATAATAAAAAAAATTTGCGTTAACGTGCAATAAAATAATTGTTGGCGTTATTTAATTAATGCATTAACACGATAATAACGCGTTAACATGCCCAGCCCTGTCGAAAATAAAATCTGATTAATTGCACAGCCCTAGAGCAGCGTTGACATGTTTTCCACACCATTTCAATTTGGCACACAAAATAGCACATGCTCAATTGTGAATTTGAATCAGCAACACCACATGTAGACTCACCAACAGTGTTCACGTTGCTTGGCATGAATTAATCCAAATGTTCTATACTGTCTCTGCTAGCAGAATTTTACCACAGGCATCTCCAGTACTTGCTGCCGTTGATTATCAGCTGATTGAGATTCAGCGTCATACCTGCCACCTCATATGCCACCTACACTCTATTTAAGCAGTTTCCCATTTCACCACCGTTGCTGCTACTTAACAAGCAGCAAGCCACCATGAGCAAATGGGGCTTCTCCTTACATAACTTCCAATAGAGCTCTACCCAACTTCAACACGAGCAGAGCCTGAATTAGCAATATGCATTTGTAGGACTTTTAAAGAAAGAATCTTCTTTGTTCCCTTAATATGACATTGATTTGAGGCAGTGTGTACTTCCAAGTTCAAACAGACCAATCAAGGTTGATTTCTTTGTGTATTTTCCTTGTCAAAATCGTATATGACTGAAGCATTTTAAGATGATGATCCATCAAAGATGGAAATTGTATTTCACATTTACATTGTATGTATTCAACATATTTAACATTATCCAGAGTTTTTGTTGCCATAGCAGCAGCAGTTTCTAGCTAAAAAGCTCTGATAAATCCACTGTACACTACCTGTACAGCTCCAAACAGCAGACAGACAAATTTAGTGACTATTTGTAAAGTGCATAGTGGAGCATTTAGCAGATAAAGACAGGACAGTGCAGACCAAAACAGAGCTAAATCAGAGTAAATACTGGATATTCATCAGGTGGCCAAAAACAGGACTAAACGCTCCATATCTGGTGGCCATCTTAACTTAATAAGGTAATAATAGGTGCGTTTCAGATGACTGCAGCTGACTTTCGCTGACTTCATAAGTCTAACGAGCTGCAGGCTGTTGCAGGGGTGGGGAATAAAAACGGACACATTCTACCTGCTGAGCTTACTGTGAGCTGAGATCAGGACTTGGCAACTGCAGCCACCTTGCTCCAGCGAGGTTTTAATGTCATGTGACAGTGACGTTTTTTGCAGCGCCAGTGAAAGTAGGACACGATTTCTAACCAGCATGCCTTATTTTAAGTCCAGCATGCATCATGGTTATTCAGCGCTGCGCAGCACCACATGAAGTCAAACGTACCTAATATGTCAGTGTCGTATTTTGGCTCCCCCTAAGTGTCCAGCTTTAAGGACAGTGACAGGAAATTTGTTTCCTTTGCATTGTAAGTGGACAAACGTTTAGGAACTCTCACAATATACTGAAGCATTATAACAACTGTGAGCATTTCAGTGTAACAAACTACATATTTTAACCTGATGCCAAGTAATTTTACAATATGTGTTTAGTGCTATATGAAGACACAGAAGAGGGTTACATAGGGACAGGTCCATGCAAATCTTTGAAGTTTAACCACAGTCAGTCCCCATTATAATATTACAGCAAAAGTGAAAACAAAAAAAGAGACTTATTTTCCACCCACTACCTGGCATCCATTTATGAGTGAAAATAACAGGGCTTAGTGGAAAACAACAGTGTCTGACAGAGAAAGTGACTCATCTCTAGCCCCATCCCTCCATCTCTTGCTCTGTCCTTTCCTCTTTTCTAGTTACCCACTCCAGCACATCCTGTACATAAAAACAAAGCTGGACTCAAATGAGAACGTAAACACCAATACTCTGCACAACACGCTTACCCCTCTGTTCCAAGAACTGATGGGACAGACTGACACAACATTAAAAAAATAACAGCAGCAGCAGAGGGAGGAGGACATAGGACAGGAGGAAGGACTGATGTCTGAGTTTTTCGGTCTTTTTCAACTTCACTCTGTATTTTACTGTCAGGTATATGATTTATTTTATTGACATTTTAGATTTGTTTCCAGTGAGATATTGAGTTTATATAGTGACTGCTGTAAACTTTACTGTTGCTGCTCTTATATTTAAAAGATTCAATTCTAAATCTGGCCTGAATTTTCTTTTTTAATAATAGCCCGACTGGGCAAGAATACAGTATAATACAAGGAACATGAACAAGTTGTTTAAGTTCTTGTAAAATTTGAAAATGAAAACAGGGGGAACGTAGGAGCACAGAAACAAAATGAAAGGACACCAATTTCAAGGTGTCTCAGGAGGAGGAGCGTCCATTGACAAGAAGTTTGGTGATTCAATGCAAGATTGCTCTTTGCAAATTGGGGCATTTGTGTGAATGTTAGTCCTCTTTTCTTGTGTGGTAGCCACTGCCATCAGTGTATGAATGTGTGGGAATGGGTGAATGTGACATTGTTCAGAGGACTAGAAAGGTGCTACACAAAGGCGGTCTATTTATCATTATTTGTAACAGGGTAGGTTGTATATACTGTAATGCCCAGATTGTTTACCAAGGTTGCCTATGTAGACGTGGGAGCCTAGTTTGCTTCCAACGTCAACTGATATATTCTGACATCAACATCAATAATAGATGGTGAAGGGCTGGTGATGGCACAGTGGATAAACACATGCCTTTGGTGTGGGAGACTGGAGTTCTCTTCCAATTGCAACGCATCCCACATCTGTCCCAAGCAAGACACAAGTTGCTCCAGATGCGTGTGACCTACATAGCGATTGTAGGTCGCTTTGGATAAAAGTGCAGGCCAAATGAGGTAATGTAATAAATCACTACAGGGAGAGTTTAACCGAGATAAGGGTAGGGGTGGAGGCTGATAACAACAGGGCTATCTTCCTTGTTCTTTTTCTTTGTATGGAGACGTGGACAAATAGAAAGACTCAATACGTTAAATATAACAAAAGTAACCTACATTTTATTTAGCGTAGCTCATTCATCATTTACTGACTGGGTTTTCCCCAATGAATGATAAAGTGCTGTAATTCTCCTACAGCCTATTACATTTTTAAATAGGTAGGCTATATTTAGGCTATTCATCTGTAACCTGATGGGACAAAGTGCAGGTGGCAGTAACTGAACATGAAAATATGGATCAAACAAATAAGAAACACAGTTTCTTATGGACCTGTGATTATAAAGTCATAGTCCAACCCAGTAGGTTAGCCTATTCATTATGTTTTTGCAGTGGAAAATGTGCCTAAGTTCAAACTGACTGTAAAGTTTTAGACGACAATTTTACATTAATAAAATCTTGCTCATTTCGCATTTAATGAAATGCTGTCAACACACATTAACACTGCAGCTAATATTCAAAAACTCACTTTTAAACTGCATTTATTTTTTCAGCTGCACCACAGTCATCCTCACTCAGAAATATTCACATCATATGCAACATGATAACTATGATAGGAAGGTTCCAATCAGTGCGACTACAATATGAAAGATTACTGTTAATTGATCATGTTTTTTACAGTTTAGTTTAAACAGTGATTACTGCAGTCCCACGGTAAGTTTTTCTGACCAACTGTTGCCAACCTGACAGCTGCCTTGTGTTCACAGAGTCACAGTGTTATAAAGGACAGTGTAGCCTATAGATTTTATTCTGTGCTGAGGATGAATCCACGATGTCCGGAGATAACTCTCAGTCCTTACATCGATGATAGATTGATCATAAAAGCATCATGTTCAAGATCATGTTATCTAACTGGGATTTTGATGTTTCTAAAGATGAAAATAAGTCATCTGCTGAGTGTTTCTGCCTGTTTGGTGTCTCTGGGGCCTGTACCATGAAGAGAGTTCAACATAGCCAGAATATCTTTTCGTTATCTGGCTTCACTAACCCTAACAATTACGATCGGGATAAGCGGTCCCACAAACCTGGTTATCAAGGGGTGGTGATGGAGCAGTGGATAAGAAGCATGCCTTTGGTGTGAGAGACCCGGGTTCAAATCCACTAGTTATGTAGCACGCCTGCATCTGACACATGCAGGGAGACAGAAAATCAGCGACAGTGTGAATGCCTAAATGAACAGGCGTAGTCTATAATTTTGATTTGATGCGTTCTTATGAGCTGTATGATAATATCAGCCTTATTCTTTCAGCTTGGCTGTGTGTCGTCATATCCACATTAAAAGACTGGGGCACTGAAAAAGTAGTCGTTCCACCACACTTTAAAAAAAATTCATTTATTTAATACACTCAAAACTGTTCCAAACATTGTTCTAAATTAACTTCATAAAGCAATGAAACGAAAAATTAATTCATGCCATAAAATGTGCTCAAATAGTGGTTGAAAGACTGAATCGCAACATTTAGGCTAGTAAAAACTCACCTCATTACCTGCGCCCATATCTAGCTACTAACCTAAAAAACTATAGCCTACAAAAGTTTCTCCGTATCGCCGCAGCATTCTGTGGGATCTCCTGCAGATGGTGATGTCATTTTCCAAGAGAGCTGATTTGTCAGTAGGCAGTGTTTTCATAGAGTTCTCTTATCTGGAACAGAACCTGCTCCGGAGCCAGTAAGCCATTCAGCATAAGTTACCATGGCGATCTATCCTGGTAAGAAATTAACTGTCGTGTTGCTGAAAACCTAGGGTTAACCCAGAAGTTAACTCGATAAGTCAAATCCTGCTTCGTGGTACAGGCCCCAACACAACTGTAAACAAGTTGGATCTGTGCCGGATCATTCCCTGTGTGTGTGCTGACGTTTAGTCATGCTTTCATCTGTTTAATTGCAAATGTGCTTTTATTAATGGATTTATGTGTGTGTAATAGCATGCATGCGCACATGCATGTACCAAAGAAGCTGAGTGTATTTCCCAGCCAAGCATGAGGTCAAATCACTACAGATTTGCAGAATACCAAACCACAACCAACCGACACCATATGGAGAACAAAGAGACAGTGAGGAAGGTGGATGGGGGTGAAGGAGAATAAATCATTACCTCTGTTTAGACTCGTTGTGGTTGTTGTTTGTTGCTTGGTTTTTCCTCTCTGGGTAAACTAGCATACATCCTCGGAAAACATAACCACTCTCTCCTGGTTTCAGCGGCTGTGTATACATACACACATTTACACAAACATGCACACACAGAATTATGTTAATTGGAATGAAACTGCATATTATCTTAGGCAGACAAACAAAATACCATTTCTTACACCTGCAGCTAAATTCAGTCAGTATTCAGTTGATTCGGATTCCTTTTGATCAAACACTTGCAATCACTTTTCATCATTAGCCAAAGTTACTACTGTATGATTGAGTGAATTGGGAAGCTGTTCAATTCAAGTCACAAAAGCTGGAAACATTTGGCTCTGAAGTGACAGGAACAAGAGGAAAACACAATATGCATCACCAGGTGTCTGCCAATTACATAGAGCAAGATCCACAAATATGTATCACTGCCATGAGTCCTGGTGTTAATGACTAACACTACCAACGAATATTAAGAGAAGGTTTTCAATAGCCTTAAATCTTAATAGATGAATACAACCAAGACACAGCACTGTACAAGAAAAGCTAATTTGGATATCTGTCAATGAAATGTATACCTAAAAGTATAGGCTACTATTAATAAGAAATACTGCTATTTGACTACGTCTTATTAATATGAAAATTTAAACAATGCATAGTGATAACCCAGAAAGACATCACTCACAGGGAAGGTCACACTGATTAAACACAGCAAAAAACTTGATTGCAGTGCACACTATATACATCGATAATCTTTATACATACATATCAGTCAGGACAGACAGCAAGATGATTCACTAGTGCATCAGTCACTAGGCAATCAATATTGCCTAGTGACTACTACTACTACTCAAAATTACAAGAGGACTAAACCTTCGATTCAAAAACAAATGTGTAGGAGCTAAGTTACAAGGTATTCATGGAATGGCAACGTTATGTAACTAATGCTGAATCCTGTCAAAGTTGTAAGCAGGGAGGCTGGATAGAGAAAAGCGGGATTGGGTTCTATGAAGGTGTTAATTTTTTACCTTATTTCTGATCATGGGTCCATATTAAAAAAGTTTTCAGTCATCAATACCATACACATAAGTTCAACCAAAAGACTATCTTTATGCTTCATTCATTCACAACTCTCTCTCTCCTGCTCTCTCATACAGTCTCTCTCTCCATCTGCTCCTCTCTTCCTGACCTCCAGCTGACTATGGGTATTCACTCTTTAGTTTACCAGTCATATTTTGCCATGATCATCACAGCCAATCATGCAGTTACTGTCAAATCTGTATGAAATTAATGCTGCCCTCCTCCACCACATTCAGAATCAAAATCAGAATCAGGTTTGTTGCCAAGTACATTTTCACATACAAGAAAGTTGCCTAGGTATATTGTTGCATAACAAACATATAGAAAATAAATAAAAAGCTACAAAAACAAGTACTGCAAAGTCAAGAAACATAAATAAATATAAAAAAGAAAATAAATCTTTTTTCAAATGAGCTGTACAATTTCTGCAGGAATGTACACAGTATACAAAATACTGGACAAGCAATGTGGAGAAATTCACAGTTTGAAGTATAAGAATTTGAAGGTGTCTAGTGCATCTAGCATATCTAGTGCAGCAGATACAGGTAATGGTGTGGCCGTTTTTGCTAAATCTAAGCCATGTAAATTCCCTCAGCCAGGGGTAGATTGGCCCAATAATTCAGGCCAGGAATTTGACTCCTTTCCAGCCCACCCTGTTTACGAAAACTACCAGACCGCTAATGCTCTAGGCTAACCCTATTTGTTGCTGTAACGGGTACCAAACTGGGTATAGGTTTGGCCACTATTCATCTGGGAAGAAAGTTATCCACATTACAAAATACAAACATTTGGGACTGACCATCAAAGTAACCTATCTGAACAGAGTTTTCAAGGTATGCTATGGCTATGGGTAACATTAGGCCTATAATGCAAGTCCAAGAAGTATTCCTATAGCCTACAAAAAATAGCTTGTTTACTATGTTCACTCAGAAAGCAAACTGCACAAAAATAAACACATCCATCTTTCAATAATTTCTACTAGATATATTTCAAGTTTTTTAGCCTATGAAGAAAAGTACCGGCAGAGATTAAGCAGTGTACAGGAGCTGTTGCCATAGTTACTACCCATAGGGCGGTGTTAACTCGCTGAGTGCCTGTCTGCTCACATGAGAAGCGCAGTAAGACCCAACGGATCCAAATGAGTACACAGGCAGAGAGTGGCTCCCTGAAAAGGCCTTGAGACACTAAATGCTAAAACAGTTCTTAACAACAACTTATTAACGGTCGCTAACGTATAATTGGCAGAGAAACAGAGGGAGAGCCGAGGACACGGTGGATGCGTGGATTCTCCTTCTTGCTATGTTGTTAAACAAAGCTTGCTATATTAACGCTGCCGCTGGTTAGGTTGACAATTAACAGCAGACCAAAATGGCCCTCAGGCCACTGGGAAATCTTCCATTGCAGATTTGCTCCCTCCTTGTTTTCCAACCAACAGGGCTCCAGAAAAACTAGGAGCACTGTAGCACCTAACTGAAAATTTTAGGGGCACAGGCAGAAAATTTAGGAGCGCAGACCTTGAATTGACCTGCAAAGCATTTTATCACAATTTCCCCATTTTTACTGATAAATTCTTTGGTAATTAATACAGAAACTATGACGTGTCTTCTTTTCTGTCTTAGTATATTATGCTGCTGTTGTGCTTCATTAAGGTGTTGTGTTAAACTGTGCGGTGCCAGTTGCCTCAGAAACCTTGGTTATCCCTGCATGTTGTGGACCACATCTAGTGCAGTCTGTGTTGGTGGCTTTGCTAAATCTAAGGCGTGTAAACTCCCTCAGCCAGTGGCGGACTGGCACAATTATTCAGGGCAGGGATTTGACTCCATCCCAGGGCATTAGATGTTGCCACTAAGTTCAACTGGGAAGAAAGTTATCCACATTACAAAATAAAAACATTCAAGACTGACCATTAAAGTAGCCTATCTAAACCGAGAATGGGTGCATTCTCAAAAACTCCCGACAAACAGGCTACACCAATCAATCAAGACTAGAAACAAAAAACAATTAGCCTACACTTTTAAAAAAGAGATTGAGATATACAGAGTTTGCTCAGCAGTTCAAATGATGATGATCTTTATATTCAAGCATCAGTCATATCAAAAGTATCTAAAAGCGTCACACACACACCTTGGGCTGACAGACATCGTGACGTTGAGCAGGCATCGTGATTGTAAAACCCCGTCCCCCAGCAAAAAATAATAATTGGAGGGGATTTTCTATGAGTATCTGAGAGCAGCACACGTTTTTGAGTCGTTTGAATTAGAATTTTTCTTTGTCAAGCACTTTCAACATCATTACTTTTTAAGTTTTGTTTTACAATAATGAGGTTCTGGCTTCAACAAACTATCAGAATTGAAACCACATCGGCAGATGCAGGACGCAAACTCGTTGTAGACTTTGTGGCTGTATGGGCAGATTCAGATATTCTGTAAAATTTAAATATTATGTCCGTTCAGGCTTTGTAAACAAGGAGGAGCGTTACCCACATGAGAGTGCCTCCTACCCACACCTACTGTGTCATGCTGTGTCAACAGCATGTGGAGGCTGTCAAGTACAACATTACAAAGTCTGTAGCCTGCTTGACACACCTCTGAAATAGCTGTCAGAAACCGTGATTCCCCTAAATGTCGTCTGCCTAGACATACTGGGGAAATGTAAAAGCGTCCGTAGATTGATGGATGCGGATCAAACACCGGAATGTACACACCGCAGCACGTTTTATTGTGAGCATGTGAAACAGTCGCTTCATAATCAATTTATTGAAGAGGTAAAAAAAATAAATTCTCCTGATGTGGGAGCAAACACGCAACCCTCTAGGTGAGAGTCCTGTGCTTTATGGACTGAGCTAACCAACCACCGTGACATCTGGTTTAAAAATTATGCCTGATATTCTCACCCACCATCTAATGGATAATAAAATTGCTCCAATGCAAAACATTGGTCGACCCCTGCTGTATATTACTTCTTCTTCAAACATACATATTCAACGTAGTGATGAGCGTCTACACTGACAGAATTCTGCAAGAATAAGAAGAGCGTGGTGACGAGACACGCTCTATAGTGCTGTTTGTCTGTTTGGGCTACTGTAGAAACATGGCGAAATCCATGTAAGGGGGACGCTCAGTTATGAAAATAGAAATGCCCCATTGTAGGGTAATAAAAACATAACGGTTCATTCTGTAGGCTCTTGATACACCACTGAAAACATAGCTATTGATATTATATTGCATTTCTTTCAATAGAAATATTACACACTGGAACTTTAACTCTTTGAAAATGGGCCGGCCACGGGCGGCCTCGATCTGACCGCGGGAGAATGTTGTTTACATAATAATGTTCAAATCAATCTAAAATAAAAACAACAATAGCTACAGCATTTATTCTTTTTGCAGTGGAAAGATGAGGTTTTTGTCTTTTGCGCCATCATGTTGTCCGCTCGTGATGACATTAAGTTGCTTCTGGTAGAAAATGGAATGAAAACGCTTGGTAAGATTGAGAGAAATACTAAGATTCAGTAGTTTAGTATAGTTAAATATATAGTTAGTTCATGGTTCACATAGAAGGCCTGGGTCTAACATATTTTAGTAGTAGTAGTAGTTGACAGGAACAGCCATGATGACTGCATCAAGCGAACCTACAGCACTTTCACAAAATAAACAGTTTTTGAGACACTTTCTCAAAAACTAAAAAATACACTTCAAATAACTTGTGTGGAGTGTTAAGAACTATTTTGTTCATCTTTCTGTTCTTTTGTGTTTATTTTGTAGAATTTTATGAGAAAACATGCCCGATTGAATTTATTTGAATTTATCAAATAATTTCAATACTTTTATAAATTATTACGGTTTATTGACTTACATAACTTTTTAGCTTAGGTTGTACAGATTTTATGGATATGAAGCATTTGAAGATACTCCAAGAAATGACATCACAATAGCAAAAATACCAGAGTAGGCACTGGCGGACCATTTGTATTGCAGAGGTCAAATGGTTAAATTGTAAAACACGGAAACAGAAAATATTTTGGGAAAAAATTTAACAGAATCTGGCAATAGATTAAAATGGATTTCACAGGGCTTTATCCATGGCCTTGTTGCCCAGTATCTGAATGTAGCATAACTGTAGCAAGGTCCATCAAGAGATAGAAACTTTAGCAGTAAAAATGACTAAGAGGAACAGTGAATGTGACAAGCCTAAAGCAGGCAACAAAATTTGTGCGCCGCGTCTGCAACACCACGTATCCGTAACACACCCGATCTGCGACACTAGCAGTTTTGGAGGTCTACCACCCCCCCTGAAAAAAATCTTAGGGGAAACACTGCTAAAGCCTCTGCCATACGTTCACAATTTCATCTGTCAATATTAGGTGGTTCCTTCATAATACTGTAATTTCTCCAAAAAGTACAGTATCTGTTCATTTGTAACTTCATATATGTTTGTATGTGTTCTTTGCTACATCTCAGGCCACACAGGATTTATGAGACAACCCAGACTGTTTTTGTTTTCCTTTGATCTTTGGCATCTTCCTTTGGCAGCTGCACTGTCACACATGTTAGCACCATTGCTTGATTCACTCTGGTGCTAACAATTCCCTTTCCTGGCTAAGGTGAATTAAAATACCTCACCTCCCTGATGCCACTGGCTCCCAGCCAGCTGAGGGGCCTCTTGGTCTGGATGATGGGGGCTGAAAACCTCTATCTTACCCTGATGGAGTATTAGAAGGTTTCCTTCTAAGGATCGTTTGGATTTACATTAACAAAGTAAGGAATAAAGAAATAACATGGAAATTGAAATTTTGACAAACTTGATATGACATCATGTCATTTTAAATAGTTTTTGTTGATAAAGAACTTTTTAAATAATGATGTAAAGTACTCTGTAATACATTCTCTGAGAAATGTGTTAATATTTCCAAGTTAATATTTCCAATGCCAACATGCTAGAGCAAAAAGCCAAAACAATGAAAAATGTGTCACCAATATTTAACCCTCACTGTAAAAGCAGATGTGTTCATTGTTTCCAACTGACAAATTGATTTACCTTCTTGTTTTCGTTACATTTCAAATGTTTCAGCGTTTCCCCTACCATTGTTTCGTCGGGGCGGGGCCGGGTGTTGCGGGGCCGGGCAGGGCGGGCCAGGGCGGGCCAGGCCGGGCCCCTCCTCTACAAACAAAAAAAAAAAACCGACGCGAGATAAAGCTGTTTTTACAGTTGTTGCCAGAATTGTGCAATTCATTTGAACTTTAGTTATGCAACGTTGTTTTGGTGTTTAATGTTAAACAAAATGAGGACGGAGCTTAGTGGTTCCTCCGCTCACACACACGCCTTCATATCAAGGAGCTCATCATTTCAACCAAAAGTGCGACCATATCGGCAGATGCAAGACACCAGCTCATCATAGATTTTGTGGCTGTGTGGGCGCAGTCTACTTCCAGTCAAGCTTTGTAAACAAGGAAGAGCACTGCCCACGTAAAAGCAGTCTCCGTCAGACCCACTTATACCATGTGTTCACCAGCATGTAGAGGCTGTCAAGTAATAACCTATTTGATATGGGACTAGGGCTGCGCGATATGATGATATATATTGTTTGACGATAGCAAAACGTCTATAGCTGATGACAGAAAAGCGTCTGGAGCTGCTGTGTTGCTATGGGACCGTCTCGTCCTCTTGTTAGCTTTGCAGCAGCAAGTAGCAACAGTTTGCTAACCCAAAACTTAGCTAACATTAGTTACATTACATGTCATTTTACTGGATTTCTGCAGAATCGCATATGTTACCCCACCTTTATGATACAGAGAAATATCATGAGTTAATGTTGGAAATTAACTCAGTAACAGTAACTCACGATATCTATGATATCTACTCAAAAGATCTATGTTCGATATAATGTTGGTATATATAACATTATTGGGATTTGAAATGACCTATATCAGGATATGAATTTTGTCATATCGCACAGCCCTATATGGGACTATTCACAATACATGTATTGCTACAATGCCGTCATTGCAAATGGCCCGTATTAAATAGTTTTATAATATTTTAATATCCTAGGCCTACATTTATTCTGAATTGTCCCATTAAAAAATTGCACATACATTATTTCTAAATGCATATTTGCATGATACAACAAATTAATTGATATTGATTCAATTTGTAATATTTTCTGATTGAAGTGCTGAAATTTTATTCATCCACCACGTGATTACACACTCTGATGACAAAATGAGCTTAAATTGTAAAACAAAAAAATTTCTACAGAAAACACGTAATTTGGGGGGGAAAAACAGATTTCATAGGGTCCAATCAATGGTCCCATTGACCAATATGTGAATGTAGCATAACTGTAGCAAGCTTGTAAATGGTTGAATAACACCATCAGAAATCTGTGGAACTGTTTGTTACAATTTGTGTAGCATTAAGCTCCAGCATTTAGATAAAGTGAAAATGGGAGGTCTGGCTAGAAATGACTGCTCTGTTCCTGGGCAGTGAAATAACAGAAATGCTGGGAACAAGCTTTTTTCCTTATCTTTTAATTCCTTTTAATTTAACTAAAGTGTGTGTGGCGGTGGTAGCCCGGAGGTTAAAGAAGCGAGCTTGTGACCGGGTGGTTGCCAGTTCAATCCTTGTGCTCTCAATGAAGCTCCCTGAATATAAAAGTTAAATAGGAACTTTAAAAAAGTGTCACATTATTTTAGTGACCTGACCTGACAGCAAGTCATCTGACATAAGTAAAATTAATTTGTGTGCATTGCATCAAAGAGAATGTATGCATAAAGAAACAATAAAGAAACAATTGATCAACTTTATGAAAATGCTTTGTTCAATAGTTATGTAACAATTTGTGTTGCTAAGTTTGACAGTGTCCATTGAGTTTTAAAAAATTTTTTACTTTCAGTAAGGTAAATACACTGCACACAGGCAAACATAACAGGCTGACCAAGGTGATAAAAACACACCAAAACATGCTACAAACACACTCATGCTGCAAATCTGTGAACACAGTGGGAAGACCGACAGAAAGAAGAAGTCTGAGAAAGTGAGACGGAAAAGCACAGTGACAGAGAAAGAGGGAGTAGTTGATTGTGGGAGAGCCAGGGAGTGAAATTGTAGATAGTGTGGAGAAACAGTGTGGTTACTGTGAAACAGCTGTGTCAGCTTCCAGCATACACACTGAACCAGGGGCATTTCCAGGCTCTTGAAACATTGGGGGCTTAGCCCAGCCCAGAAATCTTTCAAGTAAGTCTATTTAAAGCAACAGTAAATTACACCTACTTGTATCGACCCACAAAAAAACGCATAGCAACTCTATCAACTGTCTCATTTTCTGTTGCTACTTTCTTATGCCATTTGTCAAACTGAACCATATACCTACTTTACATAAGTCATGGAGCTACATTTTAATTAATAAATATCATAGGCCATATAAATACATTTCTTATGATTTTTTATAATTACAACTGATTATAATTAACACTGATAATATTAATGGGGGGGTTGGGGGTCATCCCCCTGAAAAAATTGTGCTTTTAACATTTAATTTCCTGCATTCTGGTGACTTTTTTTGCACCAATTTACTGAGGAAAGGTCTATATTTATATAAAAGGAAACACAATGTGACAAGTGACAATTCAAAATATAAAAATATAGTGTAATATAATGCAGTAAGGCTTTCAAGTATTATGTATTGATGTCAGATTCTCCTGTAGATCAACTTTTCTCATTTAATTTCATCCCTGCGGAGTCAACATACATGCTGGCTTGACTGAAGTAAAGTCTTTAAATGTGCATGTGGCATCTTTTCACCTCAATGATAAATGTGTTCATTTTAATTCAGTTATAAACTCAGGACTTTAATAGCTCCAGTGTTTCAGTAGGTTTTCTGCTCATATTCAAAACTTTCTGCACATTAACAATCTCTTCCACATATCTGTGTTCTCTGACATTTGCAGAATATTTTGAGACAAAAGTCATAATATTACGAGAATAAAATCACAATCTAATGAGAATGAAGTCATAATATTTTAACAAAATCTACCTGCCCCTCTGCTGTGCATCACCCTGCGTTATTCCTCTGCTGATATGGTACGCCACACACACACAAGCAGAGGAAACATCCTGCAAGTGACACAATATATTCTTCTATCAATCCAAATCTGACTATTCATTATGTACCATATAATGGATGGATGGTGGATGAGTGAAAGTGAGAGTTGGTAAAAAGGCCACCTGCACTGCTCAGGTCTTATTTTGGAAAGGCAGGGAATGAGTTGAAACAACTGGTGTCAAAACTCCTGTGAAGAGCCAGAGAGATAAGCGTGTCCATGCAGTAAAGATATGACTTTAATGTCAATTATTATAATACAGTGCTACCTCCTTCCACCTAGTATTTGTGTCATTATTAAAAACACATCAGATATTGTTTTTATAAGAAGCGCAATATTCCTGTTAACCCTCAGACGTCTAAACCATTTTTACCAATTTTAGGTCCGCCTGGCCTTGTGTAATAGTGCTTGTATAACCTGAACCCTGTAGTGCAAAATGAAGCTGTATCCATTTTTTTTTTCAGGACATTTTTTCTCAGAATTTGTATACTACAGTGATATCACATGAATGTATTAATAGTTATATGACCATAAAGACAAATAAATAAATAAAAACAGAAATTGAATCTCACAGAACTATATCCAAATCATATTGAAAAATTGAATGAACTATAATTTGGGTTGCTCAGAATTGTTTCCCCAAGTCTTGGCAATCAGGGGGGAAAATTAACTGTCTAACCAACACACATCAAAAATTACATCAATTTTTGTTCAGAGAAGTCCTTCCGTTTTTCCTGTTATCCACAACCATATGTGTGTGCCATGCAAGCAGTTCCTTTCTGCAATGAGACAGAGAGCCACAGAGATATATCTATAGATATATATATAGATATCTCTCTCTCTCTCTCTCTCTCTCTCTCATATATATATATATTTGACACACAAATATAAATATATATCATAATATATATATATATTCTTATTTTTAGCATTTTTTGGCTGGCTGAGTGATGCTGTCTATCACATGCGGTCCTTTTTCATGTCAAGAAGTCAAACAAAACCTCCATCGGCGCTGTAATGTCACAGCAAATAGGCTATCCTGGGACATGAAGCTAATCTGCACAGACAGCTGTTTAATTCACACAAATATCTCGCTGTATATTATTTGACCAGAACAAAGTATTACTTATTTATCAAACGGGTAAGAAGTTCTTCTTCCACATAGGCCTACATTTACTACAGTTTTTTTGGATTGCTTACACACTAAAATTAAAAGTAGTACACTATTAGCAAAACCTTACACTCAAGCAAAACATCAGCCCATATTTGCACAACTATAAGCACATTGTCAACCTCACACTTGTTGTAAAACTCTACACACAGTGATTTGCAAAACACTAAACACACTTAACATACATTACACACAAAAATCTATCATGAAGTCACTTCCTTGCAATACCAAAGCACTGACTGTCAAATTACTGCACCGTCCAACCAATTGGTTCAACACAGTCATCAGGTGTGCAAACACTTGTTTGCTTAATTGTAGACACACCAATCAGGTGTATAAGCACTATAAAAAGCAGCAGGTGAGTTCATCGGTCTTCAAGCACAATGGAAAGAATCAGAGAAAGAGTAAGACGAGGAGGAGAACGAGGAGGAGGACAAGGAGGAGGAGGAAGAGGAATCAACAGAGGAAGAGGAAGACAAGAAGGTGCTCAAAGAGGACCGAATCTGACAAATGAGATCCGCGCAACACTGGTTGACCACATTGTCAACCACGGCCTGACGCTGAGGGAGGCTGGACTGCGAGTACAGCCAAATCTAAGCCGATACACAGTGGCAAGTGTGATAAGAACATTTCGACTG
>NC_060157.1:30341401-30350978 GCF_021292245.1 Micropterus dolomieu | reverse complement strand
ATAATCTTTTACTGTACTGTAATATGTATACTAGATCTACACTGAACTACACAATTTTGCCTGACACTGTTCTTCAGAGAGTTTTACGAATGGATGGAGAGGAGATCCAGCATGAGTTCATTTACGTAGATGAGGCTGGTTTCAACCTGACGAGAACACGAAGGAGGGGAAGAAACATCATTGGCCACAGGGCTATAGTCAATGTCCCAGGGCAACGTGGGGGTAATATAACACTCTGTGCAGCCATTACACAGAATGGGGTCCTCCACCGCCATGCCCATATGGGCCCTTACAACACAGCACTCAAACTTACATTCTTGGACCAATTGCACAACATAACAGCAGCAAATCAAATTGATCATATGCAATACATTGTTGTCTGGGACAATGTGTCTTTCCACCGCTCTGCTCTGGTTCAGAACTGGTTTCAGCAACATCCACATTTCACCGTCCTATATCTTCCACCATACCCTCCATTCCTCAACCCTATAAGAGTTTTTCTCGGCATGGCGGTGGAAGGTACATGATCTCCGTCTCCAGGCTGAGGTACCCCTCAGCCAAGCCGTGGAGGAGGCCTGTGACCAGATGGAGGTAGCAGCAATGCAAGGATGGATTTGTCATTCAAGACGTTTCTTTCCAAGGTGTCTTGCTAATGACAACATTGCCTGCAATGTTGATGAAATTCTCTGGCCAGATCCAGCTAGGCGAAGAGACAATGTCTAGTTTTGTTTCAGTATTATGAATCTCCATGTCAACATTTTGGTGAATTTACATTATATTTGTACTTTGTTGACGGTAGCCTACTCTAATCGTAGGGCAGTAGAAGTGCTAAAAGTGTTTTAGGTTTATCACAGCAGAGTGTAACTCGTGCAAACAGAGTATAGTAATGTGAAACGTGTGTGTTTTATATTGTAACAAAGTGTTGTTTTTAAACAGAAGTGTATAGTTTTTACAAGAGTGTTTAATTATGAAAAGGATCTGTAGTGTTTTGCTATTTGGGTGTGTGTAGTGTTTTGAAAACAGGGGCCCTGTTTTGAAAATCGTGCTTAAGCAATCCAAAAAAACTGTAATTTGGCAAACACTATTATGCGGGAAAAAGTCACCTGAAGAAGAATGTTCTTTCTACAACACGAACCCAGACCTCCTGAATGCGAGACGTCTACACTGCCGCTGTACTTCTGTGTAGCTGTGTGCTGCAGAGTAATCCACTGTTACTAAGCGTCTCTTTCGTTGTCAACTTCCGTTGTGGTTCGCTTCCGTTGTGGCTCTTGTGTTCGTGTTGTGGCTCTTGTGTTCGTGTTGTGGCTTTTGTGTTTGTGTTGTGGCGTATGTGTTTGTGTTGTGGCTTTGTGTTGTGGCGTTTGTGTTTGTGTTGTGGCTTTGTATTGTGGCGTTTGTGTTTGTATTGTGGCTTTTGTGTTTGTGTTGTGGCTTTTGTGTTGTGGCTTTTGTATTTGTATTGTGGCGTTTGTGTTTGTGTTGTGGCTTTTGTGTTGTGGCTTTTGTGTTTGTGTTGTGGCTTTTGTGTTGTGGCTTTTGTATTTGTATTGTGGCGTTTGTGTTTGTGTTGTGGCTTTTGTGTTGTGGCTTTTGTGTTTGTGTTGTGGCTTTTGTGTTGTGGCTTTTGTATTTGTATTGTGGCGTTTGTGTTTGTGTTGTGGCTTTTGTGTTGTGGCTTTTGTGTTTGTGTTGTGGCTTTTGTGTTGTGGCTTTTGTATTTGTATTGTGGCGTTTGTGTTTGTGTTGTGGCTTTTGTGTTGTGGCTTTTGTGTTTGTGTTGTGGCTTTTGTGTTGTGGCTTTTGTATTTGTATTGTGGCGTTTGTGTTTGTGTTGTGGCTTTTGTGTTGTGGCTTTTGTGTTTGTGTTGTGGCTTTTGTGTTGTGGCTTTTGTATTTGTATTGTGGCGTTTGTGTTTGTGTTGTGGCTTTTGTGTTGTGGCTTTTGTGTTTGTGTTGTGGCTTTTGTGTTGTGGCTTTTGTATTTGTATTGTGGCGTTTGTGTTTGTGTTGTGGCTTTTGTGTTGTGGCTTTTGTGTTTGTGTTGTGGCTTTTGTGTTGTGGCTTTTGTATTTGTATTGTGGCGTTTGTGTTTGTGTTGTGGCTTTTGTGTTGTGGCTTTTGTGTTTGTGTTGTGGCTTTTGTGTTGTGGCTTTTGTATTTGTATTGTGGCGTTTGTGTTTGTGTTGTGGCTTTTGTGTTGTGGCTTTTGTATTTGTGTTGTGGCTTTTGTGTTGTGGCTTTTGTATTTGTGTTGTGGCTTTTGTATTTGTATTGTGGCGTTTGTGTTTGTATTGTGGCTTTTGTGTTTGTGTTGTGGCTTTTGTGTTGTGGCGTTTGTGTTTGTGTTGTGGCTTTTGTGTTGTGGCGTTTGTTTGTGTTGTGGCTTTTGTATTTGTATTGTGGCGTTTGTGTTTGTGTTGTGGCTTTTGTATTTGTATTGTGGCGTTTGTGTTGTGGCTTTTGTGTTGTGGCTTTTGTATTTGTGTTGTGGCTTTTGTATTTGTATTGTGGCGTTTGTGTTTGTATTGTGGCGTTTGTGTTTGTATTGTGGCTTTTGTGTTTGTGTTGTGGCTTTTGTGTTGTGGCTTTTGTGTTTGTGTTGTGGCTTTTGTGTTGTGGCGTTTGTTTGTGTTGTGGCTTTTGTATTTGTATTGTGGCGGTTGTGTTTGTATTGTGGCGGTTGTGTTTGTGTTGTGGCTTTTGTGTTGTGGCTTTTGTGTTTGTGTTGTGGCTTTTGTGTTGTGTTGGTTGTGTTTGTGTTGTGGCTTTTGTATTTGTATTGTGGCGGTTGTGTGCGTGTTGTGGCTTTTGTATTTGTGTTGTGGCGTTTGTATTTGTGTTGTGACGTTTGTGTTTGTGTTGTGGCTGTTGAATTTGGCCTGAGACCTATGGGCCACCGTAATTATTTTATTTATTCCAATTATTCCATTGATTAATAGAATAATCAGATAAGATATACTTTTGCTTTATTTAAGAATAATAGTAACTAGAAAATGAATGTTGGCTGTTGAAGGGCTTGCACTAAACTGAATTGCTGGCTTGAAAAAAGCTGAATAGTTAAAACATATGAAAGTTGTGGAAAGTTTTGTTGAAAAGCTGACACTAAATTGAATTGCTGTCTTAAACAAATTTGAATAATACAAAGGTATGACAGATGTGGAAGGATTGTTAAGGATTGTTGAAAAGCTGATGCTAAAGTGCATTGTTGGCTTTAATGCGCATGAAGTAGCTGAAGGACTATGACAACTTGGAAACATGGGAAATGTTCTAAATAATATAAATAAGAAAAAAAAATTTTGAATGTAGTTTTTTAAGCTGACATTACAAAGTTGAAGAAATGTGAGAAAGTCCCAAGTGTTGTGAAGATACTTAAGTATGTTTTGTTTGAAGTATTGCACTTCGCTACATTTTCAATCACATCCGTTACTGAGTAAAAGAAAAGTGCAAGGAAAAACTCGCAACACACTCATTAAGGTGCATTAAAAGGTTGAGGGAAAATCAAAGGCTAGATATCATGGCTGAAAATGTATGACGTATTAACATGGGTGCATTTGTAAATTTCTTGATTTGCTGTAATTGACACTGAAAACTAGAATGACCAGTTCTATTTAGACAATTCATACATCTACCAAAGAACCAAACAAAGCATCTTTTGTTATACGGTCACTACAGACCAGCCAGACAACACCAGGGAGGTATGTGTACGACTTCACTTGTTTTTATAATATAATTTCTGCATGAACTAAGTACTACAAGTACTGTGTTCATTATCTTTTCATGTTGATTCAAGTTTTTTTTGACAGTTGTCTGATTTCAACTGACAACCTTGAGACAATGCTGTACTTTCACAAAATATGGTGTTGTCATTTCAGTCAGGGAGGAGGATCCCAAAGAGGACCAGAAAGAATGAGAGGGACACAGCAATAGAAAGGCTTCTCCAAGCCTTGAAGAGGTCTGCTGCACCTGTCCCACCTTCTCTCTCAGAGGATGAACATTTCCTCCTAAGCTCGCTTCCTTCCCTGCAGAGATTGCCAGCCCAGCAGAAGGAGTTTGTGAAATTTCAAATTCACAAGCTCATTTATGAAGCTAGCACTGTGATGCTCAATTTGGAACCTGTAGAATAGACTGTCGGGGTGATAATGTCTTTTTAATTTATTGTTAATAAGTTTTAAAAAGTATGTTTAATGTTAAAATGTTTCTAATACTTTATATTCCTTATTTACAAAAATACCGTTGACACAATCTTAAGAACATTTGAAAAAGAGAAATTTAGACACTTTCCTCAACTGATCTTTTACAGAACACGATAGCAGATGGCAACATTTTCCATTTATTTTGTTGACAGTTTTAAAATACAGTAGTTTTGAATATTTATTTTAAACCTTAAGAACAAAAGTGTCTGCTTTTATTCATATTGTGTTGTAATACAGTGTAGACATCCCACATTAAAGCTGTATTACTTCACAATATCATTAAATCACAGACAAAAATAAAAGGACACAATATTATCTGACATGACTATAAATTGATCATTGACCTACTAATTTTTTTGGGTTGATATCCAATATAGTAATACTGCAGGAGGTTTGCTCATTAGTAATGTGTGGGCAGCTCTTAAAAGAACTGTTTTGGGTGTGCTTCTGCACTATGTGACCATGGGGCAGCTCTCTTTGTAGAGAAGTAGGATGTGAAGGTCTCCTTAACCTTGATAGATTGACATGTGCTCCGTAGCGGAGACAGAACGCCTGAAGTTGGTGTCCATCCTTGAAATCCTGGCACCAATCCGAGCTAACAGGCCATCAAACTGGGCACTGTTCAGGTAGCGCTAGGGCTGGGCAATAAAACAATAATGATAATTATCGCAATATAATTTTCCTCTAACAATATAACAAATGTTCAATATATCCTCAGTAAATGTTTGATTCAATTAATTTGAATCATGAACTAATTTGCACTTAATTATTCATTATTATTATAATTATTAAGATATTTATTTTGTGAAGGAAAAGGGACTGAAAAAGGATTTACTGATCATATTTGTTGAAAAAAGATTTTATCTGAATGATTTTGAATGTTGTACCTCAGATTTGTTAAGTGATCCACTGTTTGGCGTCAAGTGTTTGTCATGTTCTTACCATAAAGAAAAGTGTCAAACCACAGTTAACTACCTGCTTTCTTCAACTTTCACTCAAGAGAAAAAAAATCAGCCTTTAAACTTGAAAGACGTTTTCAAGAAGTTTTCATCGTGGTAACATTTTTGGTCATATTGGCCAGCCCTAGATAGCGATGGAAGCGGCAGTCATCCAGACGCGGTTCCTGGAGAGGGCAGTGAAATTCACCGAGCTGTGTGCGCCTCCAGATGATATTATGCACCCAAACAGGATGGTTTCCCAAAGTTTCTATGACTTCTACAACAGGTACAAAGCAGCAACAGTTGGTATTGGTGATTGTTGATGACAGAAAACAACAGCGGAAAGAGAAGTTGTCATTATTTACGCGGAAGCCCCTCCTTCGCTCCTCTTTCCCGGAGAAGAGAAGGGAAAAGTCGTGGGTTCACGTACTTTTGCGAATAAAAAGCAGTAAAAATAAAGTGCCAGCGGTCAAACTCGCGCGAGTAATGTGAGGCGATCATTAATTTTGTGTTGTATGTGAACATACCATAAGAGTATCAACTCAAAATAGACTTTGCTGAACCATTTTAAAAGTATCGATTTGGCACCAAACTTGTATAAAATCCAAACAATACCCAACCCTAGTATTTTGTTGGGGAAAAGGGAGTGAACATTTTTTTGTTGTTCTACCTCAGATATGTTAACTGATCCACTGATCCAGTGTTTGTCAAGTTCTACCATAAAGAAAAGTTTAAAACCACAATTAGCCATTAGGTTTCCACAACTTTCACTCAGGAGCAAAAATCTTGTGCAAAAAATGCAATGTAATAATTTTTCACTTTGTTTGTGTATGCTCAGTCACAGCTGCAAGTAATAAGTAATTAGGAATGATGACAGTGTATTTTCTGGCTAAAGTCACAAGACTGCACACACCAGAAGCTGTCTGCAAAGAGAGCATTTTCATACACATATGAGTTTTAGTTTATGATATCAGCCTTGGTGGCCTGAGCTTTCTTTGATTCATGTTAATAACACTGGTGTGTATCACTCCCTGTCAACAATGCATATGTGTGTGCTTCTGTGGCTGTGTTCTCTATCCAACATTTTATTCTGTGCTTGAAATACTAAGAACATCTCCAATTAGATTACCTAAAATCAAGGTATAGCTTTGGTCAGGGTATAGATTTAAATAATGTGTTTCATTATAAATTCTTGTCTGTATTAGATGTCTGAAAACAGACACACACAAAATGCATGTTTACTTGCTCTGTAAAATTAAAATAATTTCAATCACCTTCTAGCTCACAGAGGTTTTTAATCAAAATGTGTTTTTTTTTTGCACTAATTATTAAATAATTATGGTCTTTAAGTGGCATAATTTTTCAGAATAATTCAGTCATAAGCAGTCTTGGGCTAATAATATTACTTTTCTCAGTAACTAAGTAGCGTAACTAATTAATTTTCTAAAACAGTAATATTATTACTAGTTACTAATGCAAGTAACGCTGCGTCACTCGTTACTGAACGCACCATGCTTGACGTGAATCCACGACTGTGCGACAGCTCAGCGGCACCAGACTTGGTTGTTGATGTCAGCTGATAGCCAAACACTAAAGAAAGAAAGGAGAACGAGAGAGAGAGAGGCGTTCTTTCCACAGGTGTATGTAGCTACTGCCATTATTGTGTCACAGTCTAAGATGCAAAGAACATTGTCGTCTTGTGTAAACTCTGTGCAACCAGCAAAAAGCTTTCAACTGCGAACAATTCTCTGATTTATTGAAGCATCTGCAGAAGCAGCACAGCAACGTGAAACTTACAGAAAGAACCTCCGGCAGTTACTGTCACTGATGCTCGGACTTGTCGGGAGAGAGTGGCTTTAACGCAACGTTTTGTACCTATTGAATACTGCTCTTATAAACAGGATACATGTGCAGTAAAAGTCGGGATTTACTTGCTTTATTTTTTTTAGGAAACGTTAGGCCTAGGCTATATGCTTTGTAAAAACCATATTCCTTGCTGTTGTTATGAATATGATGTTAGTTTAAAAGTCGAAGAGACTGCTTTGTTTGGGGGTGAAGGGGGGTAGTAGTGAAAGCAGTGTTTCCCATAATCAGCCTGTAATTTGGATAATTATCAACACGGACTGCCATACTGATTTTCCAAATTTTCCACTAGACCTATTTAAAATCATATTTGATTGAGGAGCTGTATTGAGGAGCATATATTCGTGCAGCACCTCCTGGCTTTCTCCCTCTTTCTCCCTCTCTCTTGTGAACACCGCTGCACAAACCTGTCCAAGGTTAGAATAACCCCACCCCCCACTCCCCGCTGTCTGTGGGAAACACTGGAAAGTAATATAGTAAAGTAACTAGTAACGTAACTAGTTACTTTTATAACCCAGTAATAAGTAAAGTAATAATATTACTTTTTTTAAGGAGTAATACGTAACTAGTAATATATTACAATTTCTGAGTAACTTGCCCAACACGGGTCATAAGGCAGCTTGCAGAGAATATGTTGGAGAGGAAGTTTGTATGTGAGCAACAGTGTTTCTGTCCTGCTGCAAACTCATATACTAGAAACCACAATCAGTGTGGCACTAAAACAAATCTGACCAGTATCTGCCAAAAGCAAATAGAGTCTTAAACTTTACATAATACAGTACACAGCAGGTGTAGAAAAGAGAGTGGAATAAAATAACACAGAAAAACCATAACAAGGAAAAAACGCAGTGTGCAAAAAGAAGGACGGGGGCGGGGAATAACAAGCGTCAAATGCTGGCTGTGCAGGAGAGGAAGAAGGGCAAACAACAACAGAAGGAAATGAGGCACAGACATTTAAAGGCAATTTAAGCCTTTACTGCTACCAGGAATGTGACCAATTAAGTAACATAACAAAAAAACAAGAAAAGCATTAAACCCATTCTGTATTACAGTTTTTCTCAAATGCTAACACACAAAATCCAATCCTCTAAACCAAATGACCAGTTGTCTAAACACATTTACTAAATCTAGCCATCATTTTCCAATATCATAAACACATTTCACATGAAGACACAATTCACAAAACACAATCCTCCGTTCACATAAATCTTAACACATTTTTCCTTGCTAAAACACAAGTTGCAAAAGAACTCTGCTCATATTCTCAAATGAAAGCTCGTGTGATGCAAAATGCTTGCCACAGTCAGCAATATTTGAACAAAATGAACACACCTGGCGTCATTCATTACACACAACGACTCAAAATTGAAAACACCTGTTGCTAATGCTGTGACCACATGTATAAAAGCAAGTTCAGAGTGCGCAGTTTACTGAAGATTCCAAGCAAACACAATGGATGAAGGCAGAGTCAGGGGAAGAGGTAATCGAGTCAGAGGAGGGAGAGGAGCAGGCCAAGGAAGAAGAGGAGGAGGCCAACAAGGGAGAGGAGAAGGTCCAGGAGGGAGAGCAAGACAACCTCGCACCATCATTACAGACGAGATGCGAGCAACAGTCATTGTCCATGTCATTGTCCATGGCATGACAATGGCTGAAGCAGGACTAAGAGTCCGTCCAAACCTGAGTAGGTTCTCCGTGGCCACCATTATCAGGGCATTCAGACAACACAACAGGTATTGTACTCCTATTGCTTTCTTTTCACAATACAATTTTACAAGCCTGTGAAAGTAGTCTATTAGTTTCAAATCAGTTGTTACTGTATTGTAAAACATGTCAATTGACAACACGTTTCTTTCTTTAGAGTTGAAAGAATGCCACATAGAGGTGGGAGGGTTGCCATATTTACAGCGGCACAAGAAACCCTCATTGTGGATATGGTTCGTGAGAACAACCTCATCAGACAAAGACAAAGAGATCAAAGACAAAGTCATTGCCGATAATGTGAACTTTGAGGGCATTGATGATGTCAGCTTGGCCACAATAGACCGAGTTCTCCGGCGCCAAAAGATGCGGATGAAACAAGTCTATAGGGTTCCCTTTGAGCGAAACTCTGCACGACACAAAGACCTACGTTACGAGTATGTGCAAGTAAGTATACATCCATGTTCACAGTACAGTTAGTAAACATACTGTGTTGCTCAGTGGCCTACATTACTTCTGGACAATACTATGCTACCTGATTGACTGTTGTTCTGAACACCTGTGCACTTTCACATTTTCACAGAGGATATTACAGTTGGACGCGATGGCCAGACCTCATGAGTACCTCTTCCTGGATGAGGCTGGCTTCAACCTGCAGAAACGAAGGCAAAGAGGCCGTAACATCATTGGCCAAAGAGCCATCACTGAGGTTCCTGGCCAACGGGGGGGTAATATTACTCTTTGTGCGGCCATGGGTTTGGAGGGGCTTGTCCACCGGCAGGCTGTCCTTGGGTCTTACAACACCCAACGTCTCCTAACCTTCCTAGAGGAGCTAAAAGATATCCTCCTGGACCGCCAACAACACCATCCTGGGCCCGAACATCC
>NC_060157.1:30334514-30341301 GCF_021292245.1 Micropterus dolomieu | reverse complement strand
ATGATGCCGCACAGTGATTGTGGTGTAAATAAAAAAAACTTCACACCCTGATCATGTTTTCAAGAGTACTGTTGTGTGCAATAGATTCTGTTTTTGCATTGAGTTGTGTTACAGTAGTGTACAGAATTTACTATAGATTTATACTCTTCATATGAAACTCACAAATCTAAATGCCCAATCCTCTGCAGAGATCTAAGAAGATCCATTATTGTAAAGTTTCTAAAAATATGCATTGGCAGTTATGAAACAAAGAACCTTCTCACAAATTGAGCATTGTGTTTTCAGTTGTTTTGCTGTAGTGTGTAATGATGTGTATAGTGTTTACATTTTTGAAAGCTTCGAGCTGCTCTTTTGGTGTGAAAGTTTGAGTTTTGAAGGGAGAAGGTGTGGTTGTGTTTATGTAGCTTTAGAAAAGGGTGTTGTGTTTAGACATTGGAGAACATGGACGAAACGTTTGTGAAATGTGTTTTAGCATTTGAGAAACTGTAATCTACAGGTGGACTAGCATGCAAACATAAGGAAATAAGACTTATGCATGTCCAATTTTTATTTAAATTTTCTTTAAATCCAAATAAATATCCATGCATGCTACAATTTTGTTATATAAATCTACAAGAAGATTTGGTATTGTATGTATAATCATTGTTTTGGTGTATCATAACAGTATAATGTACAATATAGACTTTAGCATCACCTTGACTATGGATTTAAATATGGGAGAGATTATTGAGCTTACCTTTATGTTAACGACCAAGATTGCGACGCATCTGCCTCGGTGTTAGGTGCGCTTTGTTTTGTTTTTGTGTGTTAATTCAGTTTTCGGCTGTGAGAGAAGAGCTCATGAACATCAGGGAAGGAACTCCGCACACCGCCACTGGCAATATTTCTCCCCAACATGCGCTCACTGTGCAACAAACTGGAAAAACTTCACCAGTTCTGTGCTTCATGGAGACATGGCTGTGTGAACTAATACTGGATTCCGCGCTGCAGCTGGCTGGATTCCAACTCAACAGAGCAGACCGCAACACAGAGCTCTCCGGTAAAACAAAAGGTAGAGGTATCAGTTTTTATATTAACAATGACTGGTGTACCGACGTGACAGTGATTCAGTAGCACTGTTCTCCTGATCTGGAATATTTTATCATTAACTGTAAACCTTTTTACTCTCCCCGTGGGTTTGCTTCATTCACTCTGGTCGGTGTTTACATTCCACCGCAGACCAACGTGCACAGTGCATGCTGGCCAACTGGATACCACCATCCCGGTCCCCAAAAACACAAGGACCACAGGACTAAACAACTTCAGACCCGTCGCCCTGACCTCTGTGGTTATGGTTACCTTGTGTTGTCCCACCTTAAATATGTCTAGGGCTGCAGCTAACGATGATTTTAGTATGCAAAGCTTGGATTTGCACACGCAGGTAGCAGGAAACGTCTGAGCTACAGAGAGAGCTACAGGTGAGTTAAAAGGTGCAGCTCCTGATACCCAGTTATCTCCTGACTGTGAGGTTAAAACTCACGGGCCAAAAAGGAGAACAACAAACGCAAGTGTGCACATTTTCAGCTGAGGACTGCGGCTAACATTTAGCTGAAATCATGAAGGCTAGCTTCATGATTTCAGCTAAATGTTAAAGTTGCTGTTACTGTTACCTTGTCTGTGGTCCGCTGGAAGAACATCGGCTGCTTTCTGATCAGCTGCCGTCGTGCCGTTGCAGAGGCGACATAAGTTTCGGTTTACGGTGGACGGACGGTGACATTACAGAGTTGTTGTTTTCTTTAGCTTGAAATAATCCCACACTTTGGACACTTTCTTCTTTGTCCCTCGCTCTCCCTCCACTTTGCAAACAGCTCCATTCTAATCACGTCGTGTTCACAGTGTAAGCGTGATGTGCGACAGTAATAAATGTCCCTGCGAAACACTGTGTTGTAAACATGGTCCTTTGCTACATCCTCCAGCACCTGGACTCCCCTGGAAACCTATGCCAGGATCCTGTTTGTGGATTTCAGCTCTGCTTTCAACACCATCATCCCGGCCCTGCTGCAGGACAAGCTCTCTCAGCTGAACGTGCCTGACTCCACCTGCAGGTGGATCACAGACTTACTGACAGACAGGAAGCAGCACATGAAGCTGGGAAAACATGTCTCTGATTCCAGGACTATCAGCACTGGTTCCCCTCAAGGCTGCGTTCTTTCCCCTCTGCTCTTCTCCCTGTACACCAAAAGCTGCACCTCCAGTCACCAGTCTGTCAAGCTCCTGAAGTTTGCCGATGACATGTGGGAGGTCAACCATCTGTTCACCTGCTGCGGCCAGAACAGTCTGGAGCTCAACGCTCTGAAGACCGTGGAGTTGGTCGTGGACTTCAGAAAGAGCCCAGCCCCACCCTCCCCCATCATCCTATGTGACTCCACGGTCACCACTGTGGACTCCTTCCGCTTCCTGGGCACCATCATCTCCCAGGACCTCAAGTGGAAGCTGAACATCACCTCCCTCACCAAGAAGGCCCAGCAGAGGATGTACTTCCTGCAGCAGCTGAAGAAGTTCAGCCTGCCAAAGACAATGATGGTGCACTTCTACACCGGCATCATTGAGTCCATCCTCACCTCCTCCATCACCATCTGGTACGCTGCTGCCACTGCCAGGGACAAGGGCAGACTGCAGTGCATCATTCGCTCTGCAGAGAAGATGATTGGCTGCAATCTTCCTTCTCCTCTGGACCTGTACGCCTTGATGACTCTGAGGCGAGCAGCAAAGATTGCGGCTGACTCCTCCCACCCCGGACACAAACTGTTTCAGACTCTCCCCTCTGTCAGGAGGCTACGGTCCATCAGGACCAAAACCTCTCGCCACAAGAACAGCTTCTACCCTTCTTCAGCTAGCCTCAACAAGGCCAGGGTCCCTCACTGACACTCCCCCCTTTCAAATAATACATATGTCTCTGCACATGTAAATATTATTTCACTTCATTTCATTTTATCCACAAACCTGGTACACTGCACATATTTGTTGTCAATAGTTAATCATAGTTGTTCGCTATTTTTATATTGTCTAATTATATATTTTTGTAAACAATATTCTCTTCCATTGCAATCCGTCTGCACAACACAAACCAGAGTAAAACACATGTAAATATCTCTATTCTTTTATTATTCTTATATAACTTGCATTTGTGTATTCCATATTTATTCTACATTTATTTATGTCAACTGTATATTTGTCTACGTGTAGCACCTTATCACAGAAGCAAATTCCTCGTATGTGTAAAACACTACTTGGCAATAAAGCTCCTTCTGATTCTGATGTAACACAACTGTATATTGTAAACGCTGTAGAATATGTACAGACAGTATTCCACACAGAAACAATGAATCCCCATAAATCCAAGCACCGAAAGCTTAACCATCTGGGACATGAATCTAAGAGGACTCAGTAAACCCTTATTTTCCTACAGTTTTCATACTGTTTCTGTGTTCCCTGATAATACATTATGCAGAGGGGAGCATGACACTCTTAAGAAGGGTATGAAGGGCATGACATTTTAACAATAAAGAGGACGAGGAGGTTTGACTCACTTTCAATAATCATTGCAGCCCACACACATATATCTTGGGTTTGGGTACTACACTAGATGGACAAATTCAAGATGAGTGCAGTGAGAAAAGAAACGAGAGAGAAGGTGAGGTACAGAAAAGGTCTAAGGAGAAGGAACATGGAGACAATAACTACAAATGGATAATTAAAGCTGCAAGCAGTGTTGCCCCCTTGCGCACCTCAGTTGGAGCAACAATGCCGTGTAGAGACCCCAAGTAGGGGTCACAGGAAGTGCAAAATGGCTAACTCCCTGCTGAGCAAAATCTCATAAAAAGCAGAAATGTGGTCTTTGAAATAAGACCAATAATCCCAACAAATCTAATGAAGATCAAAGAAACTGTGTCCAAAACATATTGTTTGTTTAGGGGCGCTATTGAGCCCCCTGGCCACACCAGACCCCAATCACTGCAGAACATTTGCAAATTTTCGTGTCGTTTCGAGTATCCTAACACCTTGAAAAATTACTTTTCCGGGGAGAAAAAAAATGATCTTAGCAAAAACAATAGGTTCCTTGCACTTTCATGCTCGGGCCCTAATTATCATAAAGTGAAAACAATATCAAAAGATGGGAGGCAGAGAAAAAGGTGTCAAATTGTAATTGCTTTCAGTTAATGTGTGCACTAATCCCACTTTGATGGTTTCATCATGGTGCTGAATGAATGAATAAGTGTTCCCAAGACATCAGAAAATATAAAATATTTGATATCAGATTAATCATTGCATTCACACCACAAGTATTTGGCATCTCTGGAAACTTCTGAATATCTGATTGTCTTTATGATTTACAGATTAGTTTTTTATCTGTAATGATGGACATGCTATTAGGTCCAGATACAGTACAATAATTAAAATACATAAAATCAGAAATTGAAATTGAGACATAAGGACTGAGTCAAACTTTCTGTTATTTAACAGAGAAGATAAAGAAACCAGGGTTCAGGCAGCCATTTTTAAGACATTTGCAATTCTACTGGGGCCTGACTTTAAGAACAATTATAAATCAGAAACAGACATAAAGCTGTCAAATCTAGCTTGTCTACAGTGTATGATGAAACTATAAACGAACAGGATAAGAAAAAAGATGAGAAGTTGTGAACAGATCTCCAGACTTCCACCCTTTATCACATTTTGACCCATTTTAGAATCAGTTTTGAGTGTTTAAAAGTTTCAACGATATATAAAGAGACATTTGCACAATGAGTACATGTCAAATATAATTTCCTTTTTGCAATTCTGAAGTCTAAGTACTGGTGAAAGTAACTCTGTTGGACTAATCTGGAAGGTATACAGTACGCACCTATGATTACGTGGTGAAAATGGGATACCTACTGAATAAAGACTTTCAGATTTTATAAAAAGCCATAAAATACTGGCTGACTCGAAATATTGGTTAATATATCCAACTCTGAAAAGTCTATGTAGATCATAATACCAAATGCTAACAATATAACTATGAGAAAGATTGGTGTGTAAACAGGAGAGCGAGAGTGAAAGTTTTATAGCTCTAAGCCAAAACATGCTCCATCCTGTCCTATCGCCTTTGGCCTGCTATTCTGCAGTTACTCAGGATCTGCGGTGTGCATGTACACGTGTCAAAAAGATGTGGGCAGAAAGAAGTGACAAAAAGACAGAGAAGCATAAAATATTTATGCCAATATTAATAAAGGACACTGACTTCAACCGCACTACATGCATGTGTGTGTGTGTGTGTGTGTGTATGCAGCAGGGTCATCCACAAAACCTTTGGATGACTAATTGTCCCCTAAACAGGATGGGATGGGAGGAGCCTTCTGTGGGGGGCCTGTTGAGTTAAAACCAATCCTCCTCAGTGGGCTTGTCTCTCCCTCTCTTTGCTACAGTAACATCAGGAAAGAGAAAATGAGGAATGAGGGGGGGGGGGAGGTTGAGAAGGCGGGTTTGTGGCTCACTGAAGGCCCCTTACACTAGGCCTCAACAGCAAGACACAGAAAGAGTGAGCAAGGAGACAGAAGCTGAATCTCATTTGCGAGTGTTTTATGTTTCCTCCTTACTCTGGGGCATTTGCACCTTTAAGGCTCTCTGACTAAGTATCTTGTCTAATCCGTACACAAAAGCAAACATAAAGACCATTTGATAATTTGTGGCTTATTGGGTTCCATTCCCAAAATTGAATTTATGTGCTCTCCAAATGATGACACATGAGAGAAAACCTAAGGCTACTCCCTACACATGGATGATTGCTGTTCATCAGTCGAGAACTCGAGAAGCCTCCATATCAACTTGCATTTTGTCAGTCAAATCACAGCAGGATAACAGCTGGCTGTAAACTTGTCTTGTCTCAAAAGTACCTAACTACAAAACTAACTGGGATGAAAACAGAGAGGGCAGCTTCTCTGGCTCTCGTGTTGAATACAGCAAAGTTGTCAAAATCGGATGCTAGTACAACATCCTCTACTGCTGTCCAGTGTGAGTGACTTTAGCTGACAGCGCTGTCAGCAGCCACACATATGTTTTCATATCACTGATGCGTTACAGCAGATAAAACTTGACAGTCTTGGTCTGGACTGGACTGCAACTGGAGTGAATAATAAATTTTTCATAATTGCAGGAGAGAAAACATCAGTAATAATGTTTTTTAAAAAATAAAAAAATAGTATTTAAAAAATTTAAATATTTAGTGAAATACAGAATGAACCATCACAATTTAAAATAACTAAGTAAACATTAAAGCTGCAAGCAGCGTTGGGCGGGCCCTCGCACTTGTAAGCGCGTCCGCGCGTGAGCCGGCCGAGTCGCACATTCTGGAGCTCTGCCGGTGCAGCTGTGAATTTCCTACGCGTTTCCGACGCCGCATGAATGTGCTATATGTCACTTCCTGTGTCCCCTATGTGGAGCTACATAGCACTTGCCGCTATGAATATAAATCGGTATTGACGTGTAGATGTCTGCGGGGTGGGAGAGTTATCAAGCACGTAAAGTTTGTTTCAGATGTGAACATGTACACTGAACAATAATGTACCCAAACAATAAAATAAATTCCTTTTATATTTCCCTGCCTTGTTGTTTATGTGTACATACAGAGGAAGAATGTGAGAACAGCACACATTTCATCGTTACTGTGTGTTAGAGCATGGGAGAACAGTGGATACTTTTAATACAGCCCACACCCCTAATACTGTGTAACTATAACAAGTAGAGAACAGAAGAAAAAGATGTTCTT
>NC_060157.1:30312713-30334414 GCF_021292245.1 Micropterus dolomieu | reverse complement strand
TCGTTAAAGTACGAAGTGTGTAAATCATCCAAAAATGGCCGTAAAATTCAAAATGGCCGACTTCCTGTTGACTTTAGGCTATGGGTTCTTGAGGCTTTTTTGTGCGTCTTGATATGATACATGTCCCCAGAAAATTTCGTACATGTAGGTTGAACGTGAACGAGGGGCTAATTTTTTCCAATTTTCTAGGTGGCGCTAGCGAGTCATTTTGCCACGCCCATGTGCGAAACTTGTAGAATACGAAATTTTTCACCGGTTCTGACATGTTTGCAAATTTTGGTGAGTTTTCGAGAATGTTTAGGCCATGTCAGTTGAGCCTACTTTGCAGAAAAAAGAAAAAAAAAAAAAAAAAAAAAAATTAATCCGAGCAGATTCAATAGGGACCTCACACGGTCGTGCTCGGGCCCTAAAAAGCAGGCTAAATAGGGCTGGAAAATTAATTGAAAAGTACCGAAATTCAGAGCCTCTAACAGACGTTAGCTAGCGCTAACCCCCTTCATTTTCCAGCAGTTGTGGAGACAGACTTTTATAAACGGACAAACTGTGACCTACACTGTACTGTATTATAACTGGCTCGCTTTCAGCGTCACTTTCTGCTGCTCGTTATCTCTCATTCGCTCGTCCACTCATTCGCTACGCAAACACATTGCACTGCAGTTAAAAGACTCCGCTGCTCTTTTAACAGCACCTGTCTCGTAGACGTACTTCGATAAATGAGGAAAGAAAGCTAGAAAAGCGTGAATTACCGTGCTCACACAGTGTGTGGGTGAAAATCATTTGTTCTGCATTGACATTAATAATTGAGTGAAAGACAAAAAACAACATTCAAAAAGAAAATAATCTTTCATTAATCGTAATTGAGGTGAAATGTTCAATTAATCTTGATTTTGATTTTAGGTGAAATCGTCCAGGCCTAGCCTTAAAGATGTCAAAACACCCTCTCACACAGCTGAGAGGGATCACAGAATCAGGTGAAAATTCACTGTGGGTTTGTCACTACAAGAAACCCCTTTCCTGTTACACAGTCATTCGATCCATTGTTAAGATAAAAATATTGATTTGCTTTAAATCATAACCACAATGCAAACATGCTGACTTTGTGCAACTCAATATCACACAGGCCCTGCCTCTCACACTGTACTGAATTCTTGGAGTTAAGGGGAGTACGTCACTCTCTCTATCCTTTCTCTTAGATAACTCACAGAGCAGATACTTTCAAATATCTGCACTACTGCTAGGGATGAAACAATTACCGGTTTAATGACAAACCATGTTAAAATTCTCGATGGTTATTATTACCATGCACATTTTAATTACCATGATAACTGGGTTCGGTTACAGCGCTAAACTAAAGCTCTGAGTGTTAGCTGCTCTTGTAAAAACACTTCATTATTCTGCTACTGTGTGCGTTGTGTGTCTGCAGACCCTATTTATCCACTGCACATTATGCAGTTTAGTCAACTAACCAGCATATCATTTTAAATCCAGCAGCTATCAAATTAGTTGTAAAAGTGTCCGAACAGGAGAAACGCTACAGACTCATCTGTATTTACGTCAGTTGTCATTGTATTACCTATATAATATAAAATATAAAATCTTGATAATGCACACTTAGATGGTTTTCATATGTTCACAAAAGGTATTAGCTGTTATTTTATTGTTTATGTATTATTCAATATAAAACTTGATGAAATGGTTTCAGTGTTCGGTGTTCCAGTACATTTTAATCTTTTTCGGCACATTTTTACAATACCTTGATAATACTGATAATGTGACAATTTTGGTTGCTGTAATCGTGGTATGAAATTTTCATACTGTTTCATCTGTAACTACTGCCATAGGACACCAAGTCATACATATCCATACACACACAGTCCCAAGTTTAATGAGTGACTAGACTAATGAGCCAGTCGTACTTTTAGTGTGGCAGTAAAACACGTTCATGTTAACTGTCACAGCAGTCTAATTAAAATGCCTCAGTTTAAATCAATGGAAACTGAGTCTATTTATCCACACCGAAGGCAGTGATGGTTACAACAGACTTTTAGAAGCTTACATAATAATAATTATAACGTCACCCCAGGTCCGGCGCTTTGTGCTGATGGGTTTTTAGTGTTGTTGCTTCCACAGACCTGAGGCAACGAGTGGAGGTGTGGCAAGTGAGGAGGTCGGAGAGGTAGGGAGGGGCCAGATTGTTTAAGGCTTTGTAGATGATGAGTAGAAGTTTGAAATGCATCCTGTATTTAACTGGGAGCCAGTGGAGGTTGTTAAGGACGGGGGTGATTTGATCTCTTTGACGGCAGGAAGTGAGCAAGCGGGCAGCGGAGATCTGGACGTATTGAAGTTTATTGATGATTTTGTTTGTTTGTCAAATTTGGAAGTGATGAGGGCATGGATGAGTATTTCTGCAGTAGTAAAGGACAAGGTGGGCAGGAGGCGGGCGATGTTCTTGAGGTGGAAGTAGGGCTGGACAATATGGCCAAAAATGTTATCACAATAAAAAGTTTAATATCTTTCAATATCGATAATTACCACGATATGTGTCAATGTATGTATCAAATCATTATTTCTTGTGATTTAAACTCAACACTTGATGCCAAACAGTGGATCCCTTCACAAATGAGGTAGAACATTCAAAACAATTATGCATATTTGTTGACAAGATTTTATCATGAGTAAAAACAAGTAAAAGCCTTTTCATCTTAAAAATTAAGTCCTAATTCGTGTATGATTCAAGTGAATTTTTTTTTTTACATTTATTGAATATTTATTGAACATTTGTTATATTGTTATTCAGAAAAATTATATTGCGATAATTATTATGGCCTGAGCATGAAAGTGCAGGGCACCAACGATTATTTTTTTTATTTTTTTCCCCCTCCCCGGACAAGTCATTTTTGAAGGCCTTAGGATACTCGAATCATCACAAAAATTTGCACACACCTCAGGTCTGGTGGGAAATCCAATGTTCTGCAGTGATTGGGGTCAGGCGTGGCCAAGGGACTCAATAGCACCCCTAAACAAACAACATGTTTTGGAAAAAGTTTCTTTGATCTTCATGATCTTCATAATCCGACCAAATTTTGGTCGGATTATGAAGATTATCACTTATGCCTCATTTTCATGTTTATGACACATAGCACCTTAGGGACAAAAATGGTCTCAGTGAAGTGAGAAAACTTGACACGCGTGTCAGAACGGGTGTTCTCTGTTGTGTAATATGGTTGCGCAGCGTGGTTGTGGAGAAATGGGTAATAACATTTTAAAAAAGCAGCCCCCACCATGCATTTTACGTAGCTGTACGAAATATGGTGGGCTGATGTATCATCTCTAGACTTAAAAATAACCCTCTTGGAGCCATACCCTAAACCCAACAGGAAGTCGGCCATTTTGAATTTTTAATGAAAATTCAACCCGTTTACACCCTCCATACTTTAACGAACTCCTCCTAGAGCTTTTACCCGATCAACCTAAAATGTGGGTAGCACCATCTTAAGAGCCTTGCGATGTTAAATTGCGAAGCTTTCTTTGATTGATCAAACGGAGTGTCCATGGCGTCACGCTGAATTGATGTCTCGCAATGAAAAAGGAAGTCCATATAAATGGACTAGACATTGTCAGATCTGTCCCGAAATTCACAAGCAAATCTCTTAGAGACTTACATGTCAATATCCAGTCATAGTAATAGCGCCACTTACTGGTATCCTGAAAGAACACATTTTAAAATTTATTTATTATGCCATATTCATATTCATATCCACTCAGCACCTTAGCGGACAAAAATGTCCATAGTGAGGCATTTCTGCTCCGCATAGCAGGCTGACCACATCCATCTCAAAGTTCTTGTCAAACACTCTTGCCTTGGTGAATAATTATTCGCAATTAAACAGGAAGCTGTTTTTTAAGAGTTGTACCCAAAACCCAAACGGATATCAGCCACTTTGAATCGAATAACTAACTGACACCTCAAGCAAAGTTGAGTGATTTTTGCATCGATAACTCCAGAGCCGTGTCAGCTGGAGTGCGATGCGAGAGTCCCTGCTGCACTCGAGGCACGCAAGGGGGAGAGGGCCCGCTCAATGCTGCTTGTAGCTTTAATTGTTATTGTTTTATTGTCCAGTCCTAGGTGGAAGAAGGCAGTTTTAGTTACCTGGTTGACGTGGGGCAAGGAGAGGGTGGGGTCAAAGATGATTCCAAGGTTGCGGACCTGGGTGGAGGGTGTGACAATGGAGTCATCGATACTGAGTGAAAAGGTCTGGGGGGAGTGGGTTAGGGTGTTAGAGCCTATAATGAGGATTTCAGATTTGTTGCAGTTGAGTTTGAGGAAGTTCTGTTGCATCCAAGACTTTAAGTCGGTGAGACTGGTGGTAAGGGTGGTGTGGGTGGCTTGGGTGATAAGATTTGGAGGAGAAGTAAAGTTGAGTGTCATCAGCATAGCAGTGATAATGGAGGCCATGACAGTAGAGGATCTGTCCAAGTGGAAGGATGTTGATGATGAAGAGGAGGGGACCAAGCACTGAGCACTAAGGGACACCATGGGACGCTGGGGTGGTGGAGGACTAGCAGTTTTTTATGGAGATTTATTGGTGTCTGTCAGAAAGGTAGGAGCTGAGCAGAAGAGGGCAGTGTCAGTTATGCCAATGGAGTACTGAAGTCGTGTGAGTCAGCAGACAGAAGTATGTCATTGGTGATTTTAAGTAGGGACAGTTTCAGTTCTGTGTTTAGAGCAGAAGCCTAACTGAAAAGTTTCATAGAGGTTATTAGAGTTCAGGTGGGATTTGAGTTGAGCAGCAACAGCTTGCTCAAGGATTTTGGAGAGAAAAGGAAGGTTGGAGATGGGTCTGTAGTTGTTCAGGGTGTCAAGGGGTGGAGTCCAGTATGGGGGTGACAGCAGCGAGCTTGAGGACGGGAGGTGGACGAGGCCAGTGAACAAGGGGGAGTTGATTACATTGGTGATGAGTGGGGGCAGTGTGGGCAGGCAGGCCTTTACTAGGGAGGAGGGGATAAGGTCAAGGACACAGGTTGAGGCCTTCATGCCGCTGACTATGAGGATATAGGATGTAGGGCTGAAATGATTAATCGATTAAATCGATAAAATCGACTAATAAAATGCATCGACTCAAATTCTTTGCATCGATGCTTCGTTTAATCCATATAACTATACAGCACAGTGTTTCGCACAGACATTTATTACTATCGCACATCATGCTTACACTGTGAACACGATGTGATTATAATGGAGCTATTTGCAAATTGGAGGAAGAGAGAAAATAGCGAAGGACAAAGAAGAAAGTGTCCAAAGTATGGGATTATTTCAAGCTAAAGAAAACAACAACTCTGTAATGTTACCGTCCGTCCACTGTAAAACAAAACTTATGTCGCCTCTGCAACAGCGCGCCGCCAAGCACAAGTACTTTTTAAACGACGCATCGATGAATCATTGAAATAATCTATCGAAGCTTCGAATACTAATATCATCGTTAGCTGAAGCCCTAATAGGATGTGAGTGAGTAGCTTGGAAGTAGTGGGGGCTGGGTTGAGGGTCGGGTAGAGAAGAAACTCCTACCAACCTCTCCAAGCCAGTTCTTTTTGAAAGACGTTCCAGTTGGCGGCCCTTGGCTTTGAAGTGGTGAAGTTGTGAAGATGTATGAAGATGTATAGCAAGGGGCAAAGTGTGCGAAGGAGACGAGGTTGACATAAATATCTTGGCATGGTGTTTGGTAGTCTGATTCCAATTAAATCAAAGTCAGTGAATGAGCTGTGCATTTTAGGAAACACAGGCAGACTTTGATTACGTCAAACACAGACCTTTAAGTCTGTGTTTGTATGGAAACACTGGAGTTTCTACTAGTTTGACAGTAAAATTTCAAGGATTTTTCCCACGACTAGTCCATTATGTCACACAGCACGTTCCACACTTAAGATTTGACCGGGTTGTTTTTGCGAACCTGAGGCCAAATTTCTTATTCTACTTCTCTGGTTGGGACAAAACCAGACTGTTGATCAAACTATACTGACTTAACAGAACCTTTCAGAAATCAAACTTTTTTCCTTCCCTCACTTGGAGTACAGATGAGCAATAGGGAAAATAAATAACAGGCAATCAGTTTTTCACATTTCTGTTAACGGCTTTATATTTTAGCCTCATCAGCATGCAAATAAAAAAATGTGATGCACATAATGATGTGGGGGCTCGATTCTCTAACGGCGTGTGCAAGAAAGAAATCCTATATTGTATAAACAAACTTTCAGTGATCCATTGTATCTTTTCAAAACACTTAATGCGGGTTAGGGTTAGAAACACAGTTTTGTGACTCCACAACTTCTTTCCTTGCCACTTTAAACACGTTGTTTACAGCATATAAAGCAGGCATCTTCACTTTATTTACAGAAGTAAAGAACTAGGCTATCAGATGTTTCTTGTATCAGGTCTTTACTGTTCTATTTATTATTTTAGCACATTCTAGCATTTGTTACTGTCACCTAACACCAATCTAGATCTGCTGTCCAAGTTATCTCTGCAAAGACAGACTGATGGTGACTTTAGACTCTTAAGCATTTAAGCTGTTCTCGGGCCACGTTAAGCCCGGAAAGACCCTGCTAAAAGAAAAGTGGGCCTGTGCTTTATCTTAAGTCAGCCTGACAGGTAAAATGGACGCTGATGAGCATTACAAGAATGGCTGGCTGGTGTCAGATCTGTGCTTGAAGGAATAGCTTTGTCCCCATGGCAAATACTGAGTAGACTTAAAGCCAATTAAGTATAGATTTGGCTGGATTGATTATGTGAAGGAGTAGGGAAAATCCATGCATTTTGATATTTTACTTTTAAAAAATACAGCTATTAAACAAACTGTTCAACGCTATAGTGCATAAATACTACACATAGGTATATCACATATTCAACCCACAACATCCTACATTCTTCAAAACTAAAATTGAACTTAAAAAAGATTTAAAGAAATTAAACTTCCTAAAACGCCATGCCTCTGTAAACAACATAGAAGCAGTGCACTGTATGTTGATGCAGACGCTATTATCCAAACAGCCTTACATTTCCAGTGGTTTACATATTCGCCTTGTGAGAATTGAACCACTAACCCTGGCAGTGTTCATGTTGTGCTACCCCAGACCACAACACGCTGCACAAACCCTGTGATCTTTATGGTCTATGCCATTGCTTACAATCGCAGAGTCATTCAGATGTGGAACCCTGAGAACTTGCAATTCTATAAGTACTACTTGTATGGTTTACTGTGACATGTGGCTGGCCACAATACCAGAGCATCTACTACATTTGTGTTGTAGCTACACAATTAGCCCTCATAAGGAATTCATTAGCCCCTGTTCACATTAATAAAGAGAGGGAGAGAGGAGTAACTGTGGCTGTGTGCGCACCCCTTGGGGTAATGGGGGTGTAATGACTACAACAATTTTTTTTGTGGAATTTTTAATGAAATAAAAACCTGAATTGAAAACTTTCCTTTGTAAATTTAATTTAACATTAAAAAACGTTATTATTAATAGTTAGCTCACAGGAAATGGCTACTCACACACCTCTTGCCCTCTCCCTCTGAGCCACCCACACTGTACTTACTTTGAAATGTTTTTTTTGTCATGAAAATATCCCCCACCCCTTCCTTCGCACGACTAAAAAGTTTGGGAACCGCTGGGCTAGAGGAATAATAAAAATCTGTTAAATGTGAATGTCACAAAGTCTCTTCTCTGGTGCTGATTTATTCTTCACAACAGTGATTCAACCTCTGGTTAGCTCATGAAAGCTTTTACATTTTGCCATTGAATACACCTGATGTCTGATAGGTCTCTCCTGAGGGAAAAACCTATACCACACAGGAAGTGATGTGTTTTGCTTGAAATAATCAGAAAGGAAACTGGTTACTCTGAACGTCCACTAACTCCGGCGCGTTACAGCTGCGCCACGATTTTGATCCATCCATGGCCCAGTGTCAAAGTCCACTGGAAGCGTCTCAGCAGCAGAACGTATAGCCTGAACCACGTTATTGACTTGTTATTAATTTGTCCTTTTTGTGCTTCATCTACCTTCTTCGCAGCTCTGTGACCTTGTTTCGTTCCGTCGTTTGCAGGCTGCATTTCGCACAAGGAGCATTTCAGAATCAGAGCATTTTGTCTGCCTGATTTTGCTGACATGTTTAGATTTTGTTGATTTGGTAATCAGTGCTTGCTTTTTGTGCTTCAACTTTGATTAAGTATGCTACGTAGTTAAATGGTTTCTTTTTTGTCTGATTTAACTGTGTTTATTGTTGTTTTACAATCGGGAGTCTTCACGGGGTGTTTTACTTTGAAAACTGACCAAATTCTCTATACTGTTCTGTGTCTGACTTACTGCCTGGTTAGAATTGCTCTGTGCAGCTTGAAGCGACTTGCGTCAAAAATAGACCCGCTACCTATTCTCTGTGGAGCAGAGCAGACAGCCGCTTCTGGGATGCGGTGCGGCCACGTCTGATGGACTCACAAGTATTGACTAGAATGGCCGCGATTAGCTCCGGTAACCACGGTGCCGCTGTAATGCAATGTAGCCGGAGTCAGTGGACTTTAGGCTTTAGTGTGAACACCATGGTTAAACAGACAATGGGAAAATTCAAGAGAAAAGACAACAGAGTACTGAGCTGTTTGAATGACAGAAGAACTCAGACTTCCAATTTAGAAATAATGCAGCAATTAGCACTTCAAAAAGGGTACTTGTGCACACTCTGCCAAACGCTGTTTATGAGGTAAAAGAAGCATCACTCTGTACAACGGTAAGTGGCCTGAGCGTTTTTTGTAGCTCCCCATGAGAGTGGTATCTTCGTTGTAGCGGATTGCTTCATGTTTTGTTTTTTTAAGGGTTGCAAATGTCCTAGTTAACCTTTTATTCATAACAATAAATTATGCTTAATCTTAAAAAGTTTTGAAACAGCACATTCAGTATTTCAGGATCAGGTAGGCTAGCTTGTGAAAAAACAGGTGTCAGACTAACCACAACTGTTATTTCATTGTGTCAGATTAATATTTAATCATCATTTAGCTGAAAAGAAGCATCTGAATGACAGCATTGGCAGATCAGAATCAGGGCCAATTAAACTCCAGACATCCCTATACATTGCCAACTGTTGTAAAACATCCTTAATCTAAACCTGAGCCTTAAAGGGATTTTGACAAGGGATTGTCTAAATCTGAGCAGTGCAGATTAAAATTAAATCAGCATCCAAATATTTGTCTGAACTTTGAAAACCCCTATCTACGGTGTTGATACAGAAAAAGAGCTAGCCAAACCGGCATCACAGCTTGCCAAATATAAATAAATCACTGACATTGATAAGAACCTCAAACAATCGCCAACTGTTGTTGAACAGTCGACAGACAACAGAATCATCCATCTACCCAAATCTAGCTAATACCCACCACTGTGCTCTGTACCCTATATCTCATGGAAAGGCTCTAAACACTCCACTCCCATACTGCTTAAAGGACAGGCTGAACGGTTGTAAGGACAACAGCAAAAAACAGCATATTCTGTAGCCTAATTATATTCTCGGTTGATTATTTGTTTGGTCTATAAAGAAATGCTTGTTTTGCCCAACCAACAGTACAATATGTTTACTACCACATAAGACAGAATTTGATAAGCTAAACTAGAGAATCAAATCAATTGAGAAATTGGCAATGGAGAAAATAACCACACAAACATTTCTGGATAATCCAGCATATTAAATACCCTACCTGAAAAACAAAATTACATTAATCAAAAATCGTATAACAATTAAATATAACCATAAAGAAGCCCTGCTCATTGATTTGCAACATTAACCACAATAGGCGCATACAGATATTAAAGGGTAGATCTACCAGTGTAAACAGCATGGCAGAAATTTTTATATTATAATCCATAATAGGCCTACCAGTTGAACCCATATTGAAAACAATTACTAGTCTCTTTTCTGAAATTATCAAAACATCCTCCTACTCATTTTGCTCAGTCAGGTTTTGATAAACCACAGTTTACAAGACCATAACTGTCTAGGGGACAAAGACTCATCTGGTGTATGACACATCACACTTTAAATGTCTGCTCCTAAGATCACTTTCAACACATAAGATGTTAGAAACTGTGACAGTCTTCATTGTATATGGCCTAATTGTTGTATCTGTGTTGTAATGAGACATCCCTACAAGAATCACTTTAGGGCTGCAAGTAATGATTATTTTCATTATCAATTAATCTGCCCTATTCTGACAATTAATTGATTGACCATTCAGTCTCTGAAATAAAAAAAAATTGTTACAATCACAATTGAGCCCAAAGTGACATCTTCAAATTGCTTCTTTCAAAACTCAAAAACTCTTCCTTTACTATCCTAAATGACAAAGAAAAGCAACAAGTCCTTACATTTAAGAAGCTGGAAGCAGCTAATGTTTTTGCTTGAAAAATGACTGAAACAATGAAACGGTTATCAAAATAGAAGACAATTAATTTTCTTACGATCGACTTATTGATTAATCGACTAATTGTTACAGATCTGAATCACTTTAAAAACAAATAAGAAGAGCACTGAATTTAAAAAAAGAAAGCAATCATTTTTGGTGTATGTGTCTGTACTTGTACTACCTACATAGGGAGGACCTGAACACATTTTTAACCAACAGAGTGAGGACATTTTTGGAAAGTAAGAACATTTTGGGCGGTCCTTTAAAGGGCTGTTAGAAGGGTAAGACTTGGTTTATTAGGGTTAGGGTAGAATTAGGTTAGATGTGATGGTTATGGTTAGAGTAAGAAGCTAGGGGATGCATTATGTCAATGAGGGTCATCACAAGTATATAAGTACACGCACACACATGCAGACATGCAATCCATATTGCCTGGAATTAGCTTACGTTTTAAAATAGTGTGCTGCACCTTGAGGCCCCATGCATCTGTTATCATTTTACAACCTGCCTGTAACTCAGCAGAGTACAAACCTCCTGAGCACAATGTGCTCCACTAAGCACCTCATTACAGAAAAACGCCCTTTGTATCCCACTAAGGTAATAGGTGGGTGGGAGGAACCTTTAGATGAAGGAATCACCACAGCAAAGTGACTAAGTGATTGTCCCTTTAATGACAAAACCTCTAAACTTTCCAGATTCCTAAAACTGTGACAAACTAAACTTCATGGATTCAGTGTATGTTGTATATCTCTTTAGCTGGCAACATGAGCGGGTGATGCTGACATACTATATTACCAAAACATGATACTATGCACTCTTGGAGATACAAGGTTTTGGTCCAACAGCAGTGGGAGGGAAGTGGTCAGAGAATATGTTATTGCAGGGTGTAGCATGGTGTGTTTACTCACAACTTAGGAGAGCAGCTACCCAGTAAAATCACAATGTGCCAAAAACTGGGCAGAAACAAGTAAACATACAAACAGTGCAACAAAACCACAAAGTAGCAAAATAACATAACCTTTTCTTTAACAAAATAAAACATTAACTTTCTAATCTCATGGTTGTCATTGCTTCAAATCTACCAAAGGTACACTGTCTTTCATCATATTCTGCAGAGTCAACACTACAAAAAAAGAGACTGGAACAGTCCCTGTAATTCCAGCTCAGCACTACAAACACAGCAGTACAGCTATAATGCTTTTACACATTGTGCTAAAGTCCAAATAAAAAAAACTAGAGATTATGGGGGAAAGAAAAAAGCATCTCAGCACGTATAAAATGCATTTGAAGTCGAATCAAAAAGTGAATTTATCTTTTATTAATGGAACCAGGGAATGGGTGGAAGTATCAACAGAAATCCCTTATGAAAATTCACTACAAACAGCACTTAATGATGAAGAAACGTGATTTGAGTCTGCTGTATGAACAATAAAATAAACAGAATGCCTTTTCTTAACACTCTGATTACTTGATAGTTGCTATCATCTGATAATACACATGTAGGATACAATATAGAATAAACCTAAATACCAAAACTTTCAACATACTGTCCAATATTGTCTATGATTCCTAAGAGTCACACAACATTTTGTCTAACTGTAGTGGCTGATGTCTATCCGGGTCTGTTCTACTCCACTCAGCTCAATGCCAATCTGTCCTTTTGTCTTTCCCGCATGCAAAGAGGAGCAGCCTCATCCACATCAGACTGACAACCACCAGGAAGGAAGGCATGCAACACCACATCGCACCATCCATCTGCCTGCCACTTTCAAACGAAATCATAATAGTCGTTCATTTAATGCTGTGTAATAACCTCCATTTAAGTTATTTACCTATCAGCGTTTTTTTGATTTGCAGGTGTTTTCGCACCGGCTGCTGCAGGCAGGCATACACATGGGGAATGTGGAGGGAAGAACCCGCCTGTAACAATAACACCATACACAAAACACTACCGGGACAAGGCTAGTGTAAAAGTTGTGCTGAAATGCGAAATAGATCTGCAATGTGAAATACCATGTGACCTCAACGCACGTAAACACGGTAACGTTATAGCAAGGAAACAAAGGGAAAAGGTATTTTATGGTTATGTGCAGCGACTAGCATAACGTCAACGGTAAATGCTAATCCAGTCTTTGGTGCCTAACCAAGTTAGTGAATTCTCTCTTACCTGATGTGGCATATCAACCTTCACTTTGTTCAGAGGCAGAGGAGGGCCCAAATGTTGCAGCCAGGTCGCCAAAATGTCCGAGCCAGTTGAGTTGAGGGCGGCTTTTTTAACAATTTCCCCACGATGAAAAACTTCTCCATATAAAACAAAACTGTCAACAGAGTAGAAAGGATGAGTGATGAGGCTGGGCTATCTAACGGTCAGTCGGGGGGACTGTTAATTGGGTAACGTTAGAGCCCCGATGACATCCCGTTATTTCTTGCATGAACACACTGTTACGCCAAACATCATTCAATAAATCTGGCAATTCAATAGTTGCCTTGTTCAAACAGAGGTAAACATATCTGAGAACAAGGCTTTAGACTTTCAGCGAATAATGTCGGGACTTCTGGGCCATTCGGCACACAAGTTACACATGATGTAGCACTTCATCCAAACAAAACTTTCAAGTTGTATAATTGTTTCCACTGCTTGCTACCCTCCTTCACTGCGCATTTTGTAGATTCCATAGAAGAACCATACTTTTAACGTGTTAGCGAAGCGCTTGCTTATGGGTAGGATTTATATATCGAATAAAAGAAAGGATTTTAACCGTTTATGATATGAAGTCGTTACATTTGCCAACACATACGGCCATATTCAATTGCCACATTTTTAAGAGGTTTCGTCGTCCCCTTTCTACACAATGAACGGACAGAACGTTCGCGGGGCTCGGACACTGGCCAACAAAACGCCAGCTGAATCCTCCTAGCCGTTCCAATGCTAAAATATCCTTTAATATTCACACACCGTGGATAGTATTATGTTAGCGTTACTGTAGTGGAGCGGCTGTGAAATGGCCTCTCTACAATGACAGTACGTCTAGGTTGGCTGAGTAACGTTACATTGTTTGTCAGCGGCATGTCAAAATATTGCAGCCCTCTAGAGACCAATAACATTCAGCTAACGCTACGTTAACAGCAGCAACTCGCTGCTGGCCTGAAAAGAGTGTGTGCCTGAAAGCGCTTCTTAGCAAAACGAAACGAAAAAGAGCAACACAAAAAGCAATGCTATTACAGCGTTACAACACTTTTCACTACCCGGGACACGTCCAAATGTACAGGAAAGGAAAATGACTTACATTAGTTTGCGCGAAGAACAACGTATGCATGCACGCTGTTAGTCCAGTTTTTTTGATCTGTATCAACATATGTAGCTAGACTGCACTACTCCCTAGTCCCGCCCTCACGGTTTAGCAGTCAGGCATATCTATACATATAGGCCTATATAATCTCCCCCTCCCCCAGTGACCAATCCCAGCTTTCCACTCTGGAGTAGTGTCTGCTCCCATTGGTCAAGAAGCTTGTCAGTCTCGAGCTGAGTCCCCAGCTGTCTCCTTACCATATAGGGGTGTGTCGTGACGTAGCACACAGCCTGATTGGTAGTGAACAATTTCGAAAAATTATACCTAATGAAACAAATTAAAATACATATAAACATGTTAAGAAATATATCCTGGTGCTTGTGATGCTTGTGGCGTTTGCTTGCCCTGAGACCACAGAGATGGTGAGGAATGTCAAGAATTATCATATTTTTATTACTTTTGTGTGTGCAAATTTGTGTTTTAGCATTGTTGAATTTTCCCTGTTAAATGTACTTTGTAACTCCACATTTTTCATCATTCATAATTTATGATTTACCTATACATAATATGTGAAAGTTTCAGTATCCTCTACTCTCACTTTCTGATCTCTCTGTCCTGGAAACTGGGGGTAATTGATAGTATACACAAGAACATAAGAGGTTAGTGAAAAAATATTTTCACTTACCAACTCCTCTGTGTTCATGGTGTATATGGAGACAGCACAGCTAATTTGCCTACTTGGAATAAACTAAGAATTCAGTGAGAATGACCGGGCCCTGTGGTGTTATATTAAGTAACCCCCGGGAGGTTTTATTATAGCACTTCAATCACCACTCTGTATTTAGGAGTTATTCTCTTCATGTATCAGTCTCTTCCGTCTCTTTTCATTTCCCTGGATGGGCCATGAAGGACTTGGATTATGGTGTATTATTTATCAAGAGCACACCAACTGGACTTTAGGCAATTTGGCTGTTATAAGGATCTAACCTATGACTTTTCAGTTCAATAAAAATCCATGTTGGCAACATTCCAGTGACTAATCCATAACTTGCTGTGTGATACAGGCAATGACATAAATGAGACAGGCAACATTAACCCCTTTCTGACAGGTGGAAATAAAGGCAACAAGAAGCCTGCTTATTAGTGGCTTTGAGCTCTTTGTGAAAGGATTAGGATGTTTCAAAGCTTGCTTTCTTTGCTGTATGAAAGGAGGATTTTAAAAAGCCGTCCTTCTTATTCATCATGTCATTTATAGCATATTGTTATTTTTACATTTTTCACATCGTTACAGAGACCTGCCCCATCAACATCCCGGATCAAGCACTCGGCAGGTGGTCTGAGCTGTCAGGGCAAGACCGAACTACAGTTTTATTCCTTCCAAAAGGAGTTAGATCAGCGGAATAAATGGTTGGCTTCAATCAGAAGGGACCACTGGCAGCCAACATCCAACTCCAGATTGTGCAGTCAGCAGTTTGGCTGTGTCCGAAATCACCCACTACTCACTATATAGTGGACTATATAGTGAGCTCACTATTTTGTAGTGCTGTCTGAATGTATAGTGATAATTCTTACACCCTATATAGTCCACTCAATATATCCCAGAATGCATTTTGAAAAGTAGTGTAAAACCAATGGTCACTAACCAAGCCCTATATTCCATCATGCATTGCGCTGATAGAAAAAAACTGATTGTCCGACGGCAATGACGTAATTAACGGCGCCGAAATAATGATCGGAGTAGTGTCTGAAAGTGTTGTTTTAACAATGTGAGTGAGCTCACTATATAGTGCTCTAAATACAGCTCCCTACATAGGGGGTATGGAGTAGTGAATGAGTGGGGATTTCGGACATAGCCTTTGTCTCCGGTAAACACTCAATCTAGCTTAGTTAATTATAATTTTTGTCTTTTAACGTTAGCTCCATTTGTCATATAAAACACATAAGCATGGTTAGCAGTATCAACAAATTAAACACACCATTAGCCTGTTTCTGCATTATTTTAATGTTAGCTAAATTAATGTTAAATTCAGACTGTGTAGAAAGCTAGCTCACATTACATTGTTATCTTGATGATGTTAGTCTCAAATTTACAACTATTCAGGACCCTACATATTTTTGCCCTACACTCAAAAATTCAATCCAATGCTTGTAAGTGACCTAACGTCAGTGTTACCTGTCCAAGGCCCAGTATGGGAAATGGTAGTAAAACGTTATTTAATTACTTACCTCTTTATTTGTTAAAAAGTTATTAAATCCAATAGTTTTACACCTACCTTTCTCTCTATGCAATTAATTAAATATAGCAGACATACTCTCAGTACAAGCATCACAACACTGTAAAATGCTTGATACCAATAACACCACAAGGTGTTATATCCTATGTGTCAAATGGCTGGGTTGGACGCACAAGCGACAAGCACATAACAGAAAACTGTGGATATCTTGAGAAATTATCATTGGGAGATGTAATTCTTGCAGATAGAGGCTTCAGTGTCAAAGATACACTAGGCCTCTTTTGTGCACAGTTGAAAATACCAGCATTCACCAAAGGCAAGAAACAACTGCATCCACTGGAACTAGAAGCAACAAGGGGACTTGATGCTGTCAGGATCCATGTGGAAAGAGTCATTGGGCTGGTCAGAAACAAATACACCCTCCTTCAGACCACCATCTCACTGTCGCTCTGCCAAGGAGTCACTAAAGGACATCCCTCGACAAGATGGTGACAGTGTGCTGTGCCCTTAATAATATTTAATATAATATTTGCCCATCTTTGGTCCCCAGAGATTAGACAGGCAGTAGTTGTGTGAAGTGGATACATTGAAATATTCCACCTCAAGGCAATCATTTATTAAAGTAATACCCCTCCAGTTTTAGTTACTTGGTTCTATTGCAGTCGAAATACTCCTGTAAGCTCTGAAATGCAATGCAGAACCAAGTATTATATGTTATTATTTTCTGCACAATCTATGGTATTTGAATATGTATGATTCAGTGTTGTCAGATGAATGTGTACACAAATACGTGACTATGAAGACAAAAGAAAAAAGTGGGTTTTTTTCAGAATTTTACTAATATTAATAATGTACTACTGAGCAAAGATCAAGCTTCATTTGTACTTGGACAGCATCATTTATATACAAGACATTTGACAGATGTGTAATCTCACAGTAAAATGGGTCACATAGTATCTTGCAAACAAGAGTTGTCAACATAGGGGACCACAGGGGAGTTTAAAACCACATAAGATATGTTTTCATTAAGTCAGTGACATTCCAGGTGTGTCTCTAAGACAAATTGCTCAAAGATATGCCAGTTACACCTTATTTTGGAAGTGGTATGACGGTGCTTGTGCCATAGTTTTATTCTAGCAAAAACGTCTTATTACTTTGTTACAACAATTCAAACCACATATAGTTATGAAACATATATACATATCATTTAAATGACTTAGTAGGCCAACAAAAATTCAAGGTAGCCACTGAGATTTAATTGACAAAACCACTTTGTTTGATTCAAAACCTGAACACAATTAACATGTATGTTATTAGTATATTTTTTTTACCAGTGGGATTGTGTTCATCTACTACACACACACGGTTTTAAATATGTCACCCTTTTGATCTACTGGAAGGTACATATTAGTATATGAGACCACAGAGATTAGTTTAGATAGCTAGTGTCACGATCCTGTCCCTAGCGTGTCTGGGTTTCAGTCTGTGTGTCTTGTTGCGGAGTCTGGGTTTTTGTTCCATGTCTGTGTTCCTAGTCCTGTGCCTTAGTTCATGTCTTAAGTGTTTACTCCTGGTCTGTGTACTTCTGTGTTTTGCCCATGTCTGTCCTGAGTTCTGTTCAAGTCTTAGCTTCTGTCTGTGTTCCTTGTTGTTGTGATCTGTCCGTTTGTTTATATTACTCTGATGTTTAGTGTTGAGTAACTTGTGTTTTGTCTTTTCCCCCCTCAGTAATCGGCCTGCCTGCTAGTCTCTGTTTTCCCTTCTGTCTCTCTGCCTCGTTAACCCTGATCCCAGTCACCTGTGTTGCTCCCGCCCTGCTCGTTAATCACTGTGTATAAATGTCTGGTGTTTCTGTTCATTCCCTGTCCGGTCATTGTCTCATGTCAGTCCTGTTGGATGTCGCATGTATACCCTGTTGTATTAAGTTGCTGCTCTTGGATGTTACCAGTTTCCTGTACCTGGGAGTTCTGTTTGTCATGCTTGGGATTAATAAACCCCGGAACTCAATCTCAGCTCACAGTGTCATGCGTTTGGGCTCTCCCCTGCTTTGCACACCCAGCGATCCTGACAGCTAGTGTCTGACATGTGCTGCTTACTTCCTGCGTGGCACAGTAAACCATTTACCCAACAACTCTGGTAGTATCCTGGTTTTAACGAAGTTAACCACCTTCAACTATGCCTCATCAAAAAATGTGCCGGTAAACAGGATCTGCTGAATAAAAAGCTCTTAAGGTGTCCACACAACAAAATCACAGTCTGTAACCTCTGCTACGTGCATTTGGGCCTGCACTTGATACATGTAAGTGTGATCTAGCTTTAGGCTCATCACACCTTCCCCAGTGACAGGCAGAACCATGAGTCTTTGACACATTCACTTAGAGTGCGACCTTTTGCACTGAAAGGACACTTAATCTCTAACATGCCTGGCTCATGGCAAATACAGGTCACCACACCATCTGGTGATGCTCCAATCCATGGCAGCTCTGGGTTGATGATAAGCTCTGATGCAGCAAAGTTGAGGTCTGGATGGAGATCCTGCATCACCATCAGGTACAACTCTCTGGCAGTGTCCTCATTTTCAAGACCTCATCTGATGAAAACAACACAAAAGTAAATATATATATATATTTTTTCTCTCTCTCTCTCTCTCTCTCTCTCTCTCTCTCTCTCTCTCTCTCTCTCTCTCTCTCTTCAATCAAAGAAGAAGATATTTCTATCCTGGCTGCCTCATAGAATGACAATGCAGTAACTTTTCCTGCTCTCTGATCAAACCCCACTCTTGACTTTCTCTGTTCCCTGGTCTTTTCTTCAACTAACAAACAATCAAAAAATTATTGAACTATCTACTATACTATGCAGCTACTCTTAGTGAATTAGATGATGTTAGAGAGTGGTCAGCAGTGTTGGCAGATCCGAGTGTACAGTCTTGGGCATGTATCTGAAGGAATGGCCTTCGATGCCTGACAGGATTGCACTTTTCTTGGGCTTTGCCTCTTGGTCTTCACTTTGGTGGAGTTGTGCACAGAAGAGCTTGAACTCATCGGCGGATGGTCTCATGTGCTGCAAATGGTCTTGAGTTGCAACTTGCTCTTGGTTAGCAAAAATGTTAGACAACTAATCATACTTAACTTTTTTTGTGCTTGGCTTTGTCGATGAGCATGGCTTCTCAGTGCATGTCTGTCCTTCTCTCTTGTCAACAGCAGCCAAAACTGTGTAAATCAGTACCACAGCGTGGAAACACACCTGTCCCAACCTGGCCATGCATGTACAATGTGCCATCACCACTGTCTCCTGCACCACTATCCATGGACTTGTTTTTTTTGTGTTCGGAACCTGGGAACGATTTACGATTTAAGTGAAAAATGCAGCATCCTGAATAACTATTGTTTAATTGAACTTGTGTGGTAGTCTGTTTCTTTAAAGATTAGAAAAGGCATGTGGCCATCACCAGCTGGGATTCCATTCAAAATTTAACTGACCATTGTGCACTACTCCTTCTTTGATTAGGAGAATGTTTATTATTTACATACTACAGCTGATTGAAATGCAGTAACTCGCATTTTTGTAATAGCTGATATTTCATTAAAGTGCATAAAATATGCAAAGGACTTGGATGAAAACCCAGTCTACATGAAAAGTAGCATCTAGTTCTAAAACAACAACAAAAGGGCCTCTAACATTAGTTAGCTGCAAGCTAGAGCGCTAACGTTAGCCAAGCAGCTGTTAGCCACTTAGCTAATAACTCACTAGCTAGCATGACTACTCTAGACTTGACAAATACCAAAATAATACGGTTGATAATTGATTCACTTACATTTCCTGTGATCACAAACATATTTTTTGTCTCCAGATGCCATATCGTTCACCCATCCTGCCACGGTGTATTGATAGGCATCTGTACTCTTGAAAGCCTTTGGGCTATCTCCGGTGTATGGGGATGGATTGTGTATAAGATAAATATAAATGTCAGGAAAAGCAAGTTGGGGCAGACGCAGATTTTATGGGACAAAATACTGTTGGAAGTAACATATATGGATCACAACCAATAATCAATGTTATTTCCAAATATCGTTTGTTTTCAGTCTCATTTAGGTGCTCTGTGTTTGTTGCCATCTTGGCCATAGACATAAAGAAAAGTCTCAGACACAAAAATGGTGGCGGGCATCTCAGAAGTGATGTCATCTGTACCCATGAATAGGCCTAACCTTAATTATATGTTGTGTGTGTGTAGCATGAACGCGGTTCAGGGCAAACCGATAGGCAGGCAAGCAAACAGGCATGTAGGCAGGCAGGCAGCGTCTCAACTAGGGTTGTGCATCTTCACTGGCCTCACGATTCGATTATCAGGGCAACGATCGTGATGGCGTGGTGATGGTGCATAGATAAGATGCTTGCCTTTGGTGTGGGAGACCTGGGTTCGATTCCCACTGTGAGACATCCACCATGTGTCTCTGAGCAAGACACTTAATCCCTAGTTGCTCAAGAGGCGTGCGACCTCTGACATGTATAGCAATTGTAAGTCGCTTTGGATAAAAGCGTCAGCTAAATGAATAAATGTAAACAATACGATTCCTGCGGCAGTCACTCATTCAACAGCTGTCTGTGCTAAACAGGGAGAACCCCACGTCTGCATTGTTTGCACCGTAGAGACGGTCCGGAGCTACATTTCCGAATTCCGCCTTTTTCGTTTCGTCAACATTACGATTAACAATTAACCTCTAGATAATCGATTATTGACATTTGTGAATCGATTCATAATCGTCCAAGTCCGCATCGTGATGCATCTAAAAATCAACTATTTTCCATACCCCTAGTCTCAACACACGGGAGGTAACACAGGAGGTAAACTGACTAACTGGTGAAGAGTGGAAGATGAAACAGAGTATTTCACTGCATGGGTTGATTGCTTGATGAGCCACAGGTGCGAGACGCTGCAGGTGGTGACGAGCCAGGACCCAGAGCCAGACACGCCCACAAACACACCCACACACAGACAGGACATGACAGCTAAAACTGACAGAGACAGCAGGGAAGGGAAAACTGAGAAAACATAAGGAGGGGGGAGAATGGAAAAGCGTAATCGTGACATTATAGCTATTGTCAATGCTGTTTACACCGACGAGGTGAAGTCAATGTTCAGCACAAGGCATGTAATGAATCAGGGGGCTTTTTTCAGAAGGCCATTATACACTCACCTAAAGGATTATTAGGAACACCTGTTCAATTTCTCATTAATGCAATTATCTAATCAACCAATCACATGGCAGTTGCTTTAATGCATTTAGGGGTGTGGTCCTGGTCAAGACAATCTCCTGAACTCCAAACTGAATGTCAGAATGGGAAAGAAAGGTGATTTAAGCAATTTTGAGCGTGGCACGGTTGTTGGTGCCAGATGGGCCGGTCTGAGTATTTCACAATCTGCTCAGTTACTGGGATTTTCACGCACAACCATTTCTAGGGTTTACAAAGAATGGTGTGAAAAGGGAAAAACATCCAGTATGCGGCAGTCCTGTGGGCGAAAATGCCTTGTTGATGCTAGAGGTCAGAGGAGAATGGGCCGACTGATTCAAGCTGATAGAAGAGCAACTTTGACTGAAATAACCTCTCGTTACAACCGAGGTATGCAGCAAAGCATCTGTGAAGCCACAACACGCACGACCTTGAGGCGGATGGGCTACAACAGCAGAAGACCCCACCGGGTACCACTCATCTCCACTACAAATAGGAAAAAGAG
>NC_060157.1:30289619-30312613 GCF_021292245.1 Micropterus dolomieu | reverse complement strand
ACATTCAGATGGTAGAGTCAGAATTTGGCGTAAACAGAATGAGAACATGGATCCATCATGCCTTGTTACCACTGTGCAGGCTGGTGGTGGTGGTGTAATGGTGTGGGGGATGTTTTCTTGGCACACTTTAGGCCCCTTAGTGCCAATTGGGCATCGTTTAAATGCCACGGCCTACCTGAGCATTGTTTCTGACCATGTCCATCCCTTTATGGCCACCATGTACCCATCCTCTGATGGCTACTTCCAGCAGGATAATGCACCATGTCACAAAGCTCGAATCATTTCAAACTGGTTTCTTGAACATGACAATGAGTTCACTGTACTAAAATGGCCCCCACAGTCACCATATCTCCACCCAATAGAGCATCTTTGGGATGTGGTGGAACGGGAGCTTCGTGCCCTGGATGTGCATCCCACAAATCTCCTTCAACTGCAAGATGCTATCCTATCAATATGGGCCAACATTTCTAAAGAATGCTTTCAGCACCTTGTTGAATCAATGCCACGTAGAATTAAGGCAGTTCTGAAGGCGAAACGGGGTCAAACACAGTATTAGTATGGTGTTCCTAATAATCCTTTAGGTGAGTGTATTTACCAGCCACGTTGCTGGCGTTGTCATAACTTTGTCCCCGGAACTGTACAAGTCTACCCCAGATCCTGAACCATTTTTATTACACATTCAGCAAGACTTGCTCCAGTGTGGCTGTGAATAAACTCAAAACCAATGAATCTCTCCACCACTTTTCCTTCCTTGCTGACAAATCTAAAAATCAATGTCTACTGGTCAATGTGTGACAAATGGGGGGTTGAATGTACAATGACTGAGAAGTACTTGGAATGCTGTATTTCAGCTAGTTTTCTTAAACTTTCTCACCCATTAAGCAAATTAACTCCTCGCACACAGTAGATGACAGGTTGGAAGTTGTCCCTCGTCCCTTTTGACCATACTTCTGTGTTCTCTCAAAAATGGATCAAACTGTGCAATAAGTTCCAGCAGTCTGAGGTAATTGGCATTACTTGGTGAGTCTAAAAGTTTTTGTAAAACAGATTTTTGATCTCAATGAGACTTCCTGGTAAAATAAAGGTAAAATAAAAATAAATCATCGCTGATTGCTAGGCCTCTCTCACTCAAAAATTTGATTATAGCCACAATACGCCTTAAGACCTCCTTGCAATATTTCCCCTCAGCATCCTATCTGCTGCCTGACTGAAGCATCCACTGTTCTTGATCTGTGCAATAAAGCCAGCATACTGTGACTATGGTTTGCACTCTTCTCGTGGTCCGTAATCCACTCAGGATGTTTCCAGTCAGAGAACCCGGACGTAAAAACATTTTGTTGTGAGGACAGCAGTTTACAGGCAAAGCAGTAAACCATACTTGCAGATGGTGATTAATTAACCACTCTCTAGGTACCTCATTGTTTGGGAGGCGACAATGCAATAAATCATTGGTAAGTGCGCGCGTTTTACCTCCAATACCAATGTCCCGCACAGATGCTAGGTATTTTGGTGCCCTATTCTGGAAGGCTGCAGGACCGTGAGAAATAGCCACTTCCCTGACATGCTCCGTGATGGTCCCCCATAGTTCAGGGTCTGTTGAGATCTAAAAGATGGTAAAATCCTCCGGGGGCTCCTGCTGATCCGGTCTATGTGAAATTGCCATCAACCCCGTCGACCTCTTTGTCATCCTCACTGCTCACTCTGCTTGGATGGAAATGATGGCTGAAAAAGCAGAAAAGCTTAAAGATCTTGGTTTGGATCAGTTAATTAAAAACAGAGTCACCGATGTTTCAACTACCACTTCTATCAGAGATGTAAAGTCACTAGACTTGAAAAGATTTTGAATATTATTCGAGATTCTGGAAATTGGGATAAGACTGTAAACGACACTTTGCTCATGACAAATTATTTACAATGTCAAAGTGAATTGCATAATAACATTTACCATATTGTAGGAGGCAGTGTAATGAAGTTAACATTGAGTGTGTTGAGAAGATGATGTTAATAATAAAAAAGTCATACAGAACCTTGTGTCTCGTTTTTAAAAAAAACCCAGAGAGGTCAGCAGGAAACGTATGAAAAACATTTAATGAAAAAAAGAGTAATATAAGCCATCACATCCGGCGGAGTAAACAGACTCCATAGAGCGTTACAGGATGAAATGGGGAAAAAGTAAACGCAGTATGTGTCAAAGATTTTTTTATCTGAGCAGCACTCGTATACGCTGCATAAACTTGCCAGGATACATTTAGTAAGAAATAGAGTTTTTGTACCATTACACCCAAATCCATTTCAGGTGGATCTTTGCAATATGCAGGCCTTGGTGGAACACAATGATAGCTTTAATTATTTATTATTTATATCAATGTTTTTTCCAAACGTGCATATGCTAGGCCCTTAAAGAAAAAAACCGGGGCAGGGGTCTCTAAGGCCTTTGAGTCTTTTTTAAAAGACAGCTGCATCCCTGAAATGTTACAAACAGATGTGGGCAAAGAATTCTTTTCCTTGAGGTGTTGATAGCAAACCAAGGTTTTAATAATTTTGGAACGGTCAGTGACCTAAAAGCGTCTGTGAATTGAAAGATTTAACCGTACATTAAAAAAACACGAATGTGGAGGTTTTTACAGCTACAAAGAGCCATAGGTACTTGGACGTCTTACTGGAATTACACCTATGCAGGTGATGTCAGAAAATACCTCTCAAGTGTTTGAAAACCTGTACGACACATTTCCCATTAGCAGCAAAACAAGTTACAGATGAAATTCAATGAGGGAGATTTGGTGAGAATATCAGAACTGAGAGGAGTGTTACAGAGTTATACAGACGAGCTGTTTACAGTGACGGAAAGCATACCTCGTCAACCACCGGTTTACAAACGGAATGATTATGACGGAGAACCTATCCAAGGTACTTTTATGAGGCAGAGTTGCAAAAAGTAAACGTTGCTAAAGACAAAGCATTTCAAGCGGAAGAAATCCTGGAGAAAAACTTGCCCAAGACGTTTAACAGCTGGGTCAATGTAAGTGACCTAAAAAATGTATAAAAACAACAGATACATTAGATTTGTAGTCATTACGTTTTGTTTTACGAGTGGTTTTACATCACCTTACCCTCCAACGCCAGTCTCAACGTATTTAAAAATAATTCGCGCTCCAGCTGCCATGTAGATTTGGCACAGCATATTCATTTAGAGGGTTGGTGGCAGGTAGCCTTGACAGAGATTTCATACCCGCATATCTGGTTTAACATATCTAATGAAGATGCCTACTTTGAATAGAGGAAGAAACCCACAGAAAAGAATCAGAGAGTGAAGTCCACCGTCAGAGGTTTGGGGGAGGATATTTAATAATGTTTTATAAAATAATAATATGGTATCAAAATTTGTGAAAAAATATTTACATTGTATGAGGCAACAAACAGCCAGACCTTTTCACCACACCATTTATTCTATGCAAGTTTTCAAAGACTGTTAAAACTTATAAATAAAGATGGATCTTGAGATGAATAAATTAGTTAATTTTTTATTAAGGGATAAAATTAAGCCAACGTGGAGCGAGGGGATGAGTTTCTTTCTTTTTTCTGTTGTTAAGGCGGGTAAGGCTTCCACCTCATTCCAGTGACGGGTTAGCAACGTTCATCTGTGTCTTCTTCCCTTCTTTAATGGTAGGTGGGACATCTCATCATCCTCCACATGCCACATCCCAGTGAGGGGTTAGGGACATTTGTTTTTTCCTTCTTCCCTTCTTTAATGGTAGGGGTGACATCTCCTCCTCATCTTCACGGGGTCCTACCGTTTGAAGGTGACGATATTGTTCTCGAGCTTGGCGGTTACTCATCAGGGATAAAGGGATGTGTGAACCTTTTACAATGTCTTATCCACAAACTCTCCCCTGGGAGTCCACCCGCCCTGGCTTTCGGTTAATTTCTTCATGATGTACTTTACATTGTTATGATAGCGAGTTTTGTAGCACCTCCTTGGCCGTCGCATCCAGTTTCTTGTCTTCTTCGTCTTCTACTCACTGTTCTTGTGCCTCTTGTACCTGTCTTTAGCTACTGTCAGAGTAATATGGCATTTTTCCTTCTCTCCTTGTTTGACCAGAACTAAGCATCTTTGCAGCAGTGCGTTGTAGTTCTTTATTTTTTCATAGGCGTTTATCCCCTATTCATTTAATATAGCCGCTTTTTACATGCAAATTATTTTCTACCGTACCATCTCATTGTTTCCCCTGCATTGGGTGAAGAAGCTACCAACTGATTCAGAGGGTCTAGCTAATGAGGCGTCATCAAACCCATTTTTTGGCTCATGATTTATCTTTTAATAAGCCCTCCCAGAAGCTGCCCAAAGATGGGAACGACAAAAAGAGGTAACGAAACCCTCCAGACTGTTTTCTCACAGCCCAATGTTTGGTTTTAGGGCTGTTTTTTATTAGCCAGTAGCCTTATAAGTTTCTTTTGTTTTTTGAGTTTTTTTCATATTGAGCTGAGGTCATAGGAATGTTTCCTTTTAAAAGATTCATAGAGAGCTTCCACAGAGGCTGAAGAAAGTCCAGTGAACAATTCTTGAGAACATCTTTACGCCTTTGAGGCGTGGCGTGACATGAAGCACTTTAAGCCTTGTTAAATGTGCTGACATGCTGGATCAGGTCTTTGATTTGGGAAGATAGACGATGGGACACTGATGGGGCAGTACTCCTGATCTTAGTCTGTAAGGTTCTGGGAAGCTACACTGAGTTCCAAATTATTATGCCAATGATATTTTACACTGATTTTCCTAAATAGTCAATGCAAATGACAGCCAGTATAATTTTGAAGTCATCAACCGTTAGGGCATCACTCGAATTTCATTGAGCAAACCATCCAATAGTTTGTTTTATTTTTTCAAAAATAAAAAACTCAAAATGCACTGTTCCAAATAATTAAGCACAACAGAGTTGCAAAACATTTTATAGGTTGTAAAGAACTGAAAATGGTCATTTGTTGAACTTGCAGCATTAGGAGGCCATATTTACTGAAATCAAAAGCTGTTTCAATCAAACACATCTTAACAGGGCAAGTTACATGTTAACATAGGACCCCTTCTTTGATATCACTTTCACAATTCTTGCATCCATTGCACTTGTGAGTTTATGGAGAGTTTCTGTTTGAATTTCTTTGCAGGATGTCAGAATAGCCTCCCAGAGCTGAGGATGAGCCCAGAGAATCTGATGTGAACTGCCTCACATCCCACCCTCATAGATCTCATAGACATGGTGGCCATCCACCACCCATCCATCCATCTGGACCATCCAGGGTTGCACGACACTCATCAGTAAACAAGACTGAAAATGAGTCATGCAGTCAGCAGAGAGATGCTTCTTCATTCCCATATTGCTTGAAAACTGTGGCCTGCTTAATAATGTTCAACATCCTTCTTAAGTAGTTTTCCTCAATTGGGCTAACCTGGCAAACTAATTATCACAGGTGTCTGAGATTGGTTTCAATGATCCAAAGAGCGTGAGGTTGATGATTAAATATCTGTCAGGATCTTTGGTAGCATCTTCAAAACTCGAGGGTTTTTAAACAGCACCAAATAATTACTGTTCAAGCTAATTTAAGTTAATTTGGTCAATTAGATACCTTGGGACAATAATGGATCACAAACTTACTTTTCAAATAAACAGTGAAAAAATGTCTCCAAGTGTCAGCAGCGCCACTTTTTCTTGAGGAAGCTCCACAGATTTCAGGTTCACCAGTCAATCCTGATAGCTTTTTTACAAGTGCTTCATTGAATCTGTAATAACCTACTATACTGTATATCAGCCTGGTTTGGATCACTATCAAACATCCATCGCAACACACTAAACAAAATCATAACAATGAGCAGTAAAATAATCAGACAGCTGCAGGAACCACTTATCAGTATTTACAACAGACTAAAATAAAAGGAACACAAATAGCCTCAGACACACTCACAACACTGCACAGCTACTAAAGTCTTCTACCATCAGGCCTAAGAAGCATGCTGGAATAGCCTTCGCGGGAGCAGTGGTAATTTTAACTTTTTGGTAATTCCCATTATAGCATAGGCTTGCACCTAACTAATGGGCCTTATTTATGGTTTGGTACTAAACTATCAAAAGAAACTGAAATACACCTTTTAAGGTTTTTCAGAAGATCTTCCTGGAGCTGGAGGATGGGAACGAAAAATGTTCCCCAAAGTCCGCAATCTCAAGGTCAGCTTACTGGCCTAAACTTCCATACAGACATTGTTGAAGATGGAGGACTGAAAAACACACTTGTATTGAAAAGATTCTGTACAATGTAATTTTGTTATTGAAAAAATGTTAAAGAAAACATATTTTTGATTGCACTTTTTTTCAAACTTGTGTTTGAGTGGAAGTTTAATATAATGTTCTTTTTGTTGTGGCGTTTAGTTGAAAGTTATGAAATGTAAAAAATGTTCATTTTCCACAAAAGATGTCTTAGAGTATGGTTTTGTGCTTCACAACTATAACACTAACGTTTTATATATTTTTACACATCCTTCTTGTATTGGTTATTTTTTAACATTTACTCATCTTAATAAGACACTGTTCCCACTTTAGTTCAGGTAGCTGCAAAGGTGCATTGCTAATGGTTAAGAAGTGCATAATAAATTATTTATTAATTTAGGCCTCATGACGATTGGTTAGGTAGAGCCAGTTGTAAAGTTGAAAAGACCGACCATGAACCCCCCCAGTAAATCTTTTCTCATCAGATCTGCACCAATCCATCAACAGCAGACCTTTAGCCAGCATTATTTATATACACTAAGAATGATGTGTCTTTCTCATATAAGCTACAACAACACATTTATAAAATGTCTTGTTCAAAGATATAACCGAGTAACATAGAGTCAAACAACTCTTGCTGACAACTACATTGCAGACACAAAATAATATTAAACACACATATTAGATACAAAGTAAAGATAGGTGTAAACAAGTTGTCCAGATAACAACAAACAAAATATGACAAAAAAGTGTTTAGGAAAGACATTGCCTACCCTGCCTTTAAGGCTAATTCAACTACTGAAATCATTATGTTTGTATATTAAGTTAATATTTTAAGACTCTCCGGCTAAGTGCCTAAATATAAATGTCAAACCTAAATGGTTATGGGCTATTATTTTACGGTCATACAATGGTGTGTTAACCAATATGTGGTTAGAATAATAGCCTTTATAGCTTCAAGAAACCTTTATAACTCCAATAAGTGCATAAATCCATTTAAAACAGTATGGTTTTATACAGCTCACACCTGCCTGTCCCCTCAAAACCCTGTAAAGAATTCTCTAAATTCAAAGCCTGTAGTGTTAATGAACATCAAACACACACATTTTTACCAAAATAAACTGTGTGTGTATGTATACAGTTTATATACTTGACTGTTACATGTGAATGTGTGCGTGATATTTTTCCATGCAGCCTGCCTGTGTGCATGTGCTGGAATCTAGGCCATCCCTTGTGGTTTTGTGTCTGAGAGGCGGATCAGTCTATATGAGGGGCAGCCAGGCATATGGGCGTGTTTGTACGGGGACATGCGCACACAGGACTTCATCTTCCTCTGTGTTTGTGTATAAGAGTGAGAGAAAGAGCACATACTGGTGCCTGGGTTGTCGAGGGGTGTTTCCACTGTGCAAACACACTACAGTGTCGTAAGAACAGGAGACACTCTCACTTAAATTGTACACACACAGACACACACACCCTCTGTTGCTCTCTGCCTCACTATCTTCCTTCCTACAATTGGGAATCTCTCCATCTCACTTCAATGCCCCCACTCTCCACCTCCAAACCAACTCCACTTTCTCTCCCACTCACAGGGTGAGTCTAGGAAACAGCTGGAAAAGCAAATAGTCGCAGGCAGGCCTAGCCCTGGCCCACTGGCTCTTACACATGACTGGACCTTTACTTGGATGAATGCAGTCCTCACACTGATTTTTCACTGCAGTCAAAAAAGCACAAGGAGCAGTGCCATTGCACAAACCTAAAGGAATGCTGCAGCAGTTGGCAAACACACTCTTTGATCAACTTCGCAGTGTGCGGCGAGGAGATTTGTAGCAGCGTCACCCTTGTGAGCCACAAGTTTCTCAGGGATATTTTGGCAGCCATGGCCACACACAGGATCACACAGTCCAGGGATGGAGTTGTGTCAGTAATAACCAGACCTATCCTCTGTCCCCATTTAAAATGTTATGCTCTTGAGTTCTGCCTCGTCCTCCAACTCTTTAACAATCATCAGTCATCATCAGCTTCCAACATCAATACACTCGACCCATATCCACAACAAATTTGCTGCATTCTGTCCGATTAGACATTAGAGAATTTGATAGCTGAGCAAAACTGAAACGTGGGGTCAATAAGTCAGCAAATACCGTATGCTGTATCTAAAGTAAGCTCTGTTTTCATATATATATATATAGTCTCCTTTGATTAAAATCATGTTTTGACATTGTGATATTATTATTGCTCCAGTATAGATTACATGTACATTTTGTATTAGAATTATAGGAAAGTGAATGAAATAAATTGTACATTAACTTTTTCCATTCCAGAAATGCTAGTTTATAACTAAAACAATATGGATGTGACCTCACAAAATTAGCAGAATATACAAAGTAAAAACTCTGGATAAAATGGTACACTTTCTCTTTTTTTAATCTATTTTATTTAATACATTCAGCATAAGATTTGCATGGCTCTGTAATAAAAATTAGTAGAACATACTGCTCATGTCTACATAACACCTTCCCAAATTCCTTGTACACAGTGCTGCTGTTCATTGTGCTTGTTCAGTTCTTCTGACTTATTTAATATACCACTTTAATCTAGTAATGGAAGAAGTACAAGTACCTTAAAGTTGTACTTAGGGACAATACTTACGGAAATGTACCTGGTTATATTCCACCAATGCTTTAATCAGATTTACATCAATTTGAGTATGCATGAATATGTGTTTGTACATATTTTTTTAACTCGTTTATGCATATCAACAAGTCAGATATCCAAATAATCAATTTTAGTTGCTTTAATCCTAAAATTATCTGTGTCAGTCTTCCAAATTCATCCCAGTGGCACTGCTCTAGGAGCATATTTTTAAAGAAAAAGTAAAGAAAGGAAGGAAGGGAAGGTTATGTAATTCATCTAAGTTGAGAGCTGTCTTAATGAAACAATAACACCAACAATATCACCCTACTGACATATTTTTCTTGAATTGCCACCATAATTTGTATTGATTTTGTATCTAAAATATTTAGACTAATGGAAAGAAAAAATTCTGGTTGGGGGAGAGTTGACATTCAGGAGGGGAGAAAAGAGAGGGAGAGGCTGCACACTGCAGACAGATGAGACAATAGGCTGCCGAGTCACCAGTCGACAGACCTGATCAATGTTGAGCTGTTGCACAACACCAAACCATTTGTCCTCCTTTCTTGCTTCATTTCTAGCTCCCTATCATGCTGTCTCTCTTTCTTGTTCTGCTCAATCCACACAGCATTCTCATTTGGGTAAGATTTAAAGAAAAATGACAATGCAGGGTCCCTCTCTTTTCTCTGCTTGCTGTTTTTTAAATTCCGGCCAGCATTCCCTCTTCCCTTCAACATGAGTGGCGACGAGGAAACTAAAATCAAAGCTTTTTTGGAAACACTGAGGATCCCCTCCCACAACAATCATTTAAGAGTTATGTGACTTCTGAAAATGCAGATGAAATTCCAGTGCACTCTTCTGCACTAAAATGTTTCACTTTTCCCCTCAGTCCTCTGACAAGTCCCTAATCACTGGGTTAATTCCATGCGTCGTATAACAGTGTAATGTAATGATCCTCCAGCATTGCATCAGAACCCAACATGGATGCTCATGACAGGAGTGCTAGTGTTAGTTAGAAGCCCACACTTTCTCATGAGGATCCCAGCAAGAACAAACTCAACAACTGCTGCTATAATATAAACTTCATGTATAAAAGATTAGATTTGCCTTTTATAACACAGAGCAAGCAGAGCTGGCCAGCAGGGTAAGACTTTCTTTCTGAGTGCATTTCTTGCCCCCTATTTTAGTTTTTTGTGGCATTTCTCTCCCTTTTAGATTCAATTTCAGTGGACTATGAAATCATACACTTTGAGTCCATACTGGCAATTTCCTACCACTAAGATTTCTGTTTTCATGAAGTATGCCACACATCCCGCACTTGTTCCCCATGGCTGGAAACTGGCAGCAGGTTTCAAAGAAAAGGACGGTGCCATTCTCCTTTCAACTATTCCATCTTCAGCCTACCATTGTTGGTTATTTAATTTTTTGTTGACATTGTGGGTTAGTTGGTTGACATTTCCTTGCACTGCAGGCACTGTGGCATCATTTTCATAGTATTAATTCTGTCTAGTTCTTGTTTTCTCATCATTTTTCTTGCCAGCAATTATTCCCCATTTTACTGTGAACAGCCCACTTTTCAGACAAGCACAAACAAGTTCTTCATGCTGTCAACAAGGGACAGTTTCAGTGCAACCATATGGATGTCTCAGTGCTCCTCTCTGTTTTCTAACATGAACATTAGTCTATTCATGAGCAGACACATGTGACACACCTCACAACATCCTGAAGCACATGCTAAGCTCTAGGGGTTAAAGAGAGCACAGAGCATGTGACAGCAGGATCATACATAAGAATGAAAAGGTGAGGGTGATGAGATGGATTATTATTGAATGTGTATTTATGATATATTGATGTTGATATCTATTGCTTACTAGCTTCTTTTAATATTAAGATTAATATTATGCGTCTGTCTTGCATATAAGAAACCTACTGCTATTAAGGTTCAATTGAATTGAACTGATCTGAACTTATCTCTCAAATTAATTGATTTGAACTGCATTGAACTGAGATTTCACTCTAATATTAACAAATAAAATGTATGGTTATCTGTTTTGGGTTTTGGACTGCAGGTTTTTTGGACAAAAATCAACAATTTCTAGAAGTCACCTTGGTCATTAGGAAATTGTAATTAGTATTTTTGACTATTTTCTGATTTTTTCCCCTACACACTGTGTATCTACACAATTAATCAAATAATTAAAAATCCATGGATTAATCAATAATATACACTATAAATAACTATAAATAAATAATCACTAGATGATACTCATTGTACCTCATGACTTGTTTTGGACTTCCAAAACACTGTCCTCTCTTGTCTTTGACCTTGGCATTGCTCCTTTTGCTCATACCCTAAGCACAAATAGTAAACTACAAACTTCTTCGATGTTTTGTTCTCCTTCCAAAACAACAGGTGCAAATCTGTCGAAGCTCAACGGCTTTCTACATTATCCTGCATAATTTCCCCAGAGGGAAAAAGAGAAAGATGGAGGATTAAAAGAGGTAAGGGAGACTCAAAGTGTTGTTTTTCTCCAGCTGCATAGCCAAATGGAAAATATGTATGTGTTCCCTGAGGTCATGTGAATTTATGTTTGTTTCCATAAGTTTACAGTTTGCAGGAATCTGTGCATTTTCCTGCTTTGTGTGTGGTGTGTGTTTAGATCTAAAAATTTTTTGTTTTATGTTCAAAGAAAAAAAAAGAAAGAACTGGCAACTCTGACCATAATGCCCTGGAGCCAGAGTTATACATAGCAAATTACACACTGGTGTGCCAATCCCTCCTGACTCAAGCCTGCAAAACCAGGATACAAAGAGAAACACACAAACAGAAATACTCATTACACATTATATTAAATCAAGTACATAAAATGGCACAAAAATACGGTACACAAGCACATACAAACACACACAAAAACATGATGCTCAGTGATGCAATGTCCTTGACTTTCTTTTCAAAAAACAATGAGCATGAGCAGCACTTTGCCCTTTACATCCTGGCTATATATTTACACCACAGATTAAGTTCTGCTGCTGCTACATAATCACCCAACTGTTATGCAACGCAAGCCGACTTGTTTTTAATTTTTAAACATTGAGTTTTAAAAAGCTATGAGGTAAAAGAGGAAAAGTAGTATTGTTGGAGCTCTCCATGCAAAGCAATAAGCTCACTGACATGCCCACGTTAAATCTTTCATGCGAGAGGGGAAAAGGGAGTTGTTTGTTTTTGTGCGTGTATGTGTCTGTGTGTGCGCGTGCGCATGAGTGATAGGGAGGGCAGATGAAGCATGGTAAATCTGTGAATAAATGTTTATGACAGTGTTTAAATAATCAAGTTTAGGTAAGGAATGTCGAGCTGACAAGAAATAAAACTATAAACTCTTGTGTGTAAATGTTTAATGTAGACTACTTTTAACTAACAGGGTCCCTGCTTGCTGTATTTCATGCATGCGTGTGCAGAGAAGGCCTAAGAGGATGAGGAGACAGTGATGTCACCAGGAAATCAGACACTGGGATAAGCACGCACAGAATTAACCTAAACTGAACTTTTCATGTAATTATTTCACAGTGTGCATACACTCCTACTTTCTGGGGTTGTATGTACTTATGGGGTTTCGTATTTACTTAATCAACCTCTACCTCGCTACACATACATACACTTACTCATCTATGTATTTATTTACTTAAATTTGCACTTAATGTATTGCTGATTTACTTCATGAACTTAACCACATTGACAGTGTACTTATGTTTGTATTCACAAATTTTTATACTTGTACTTACTCAACTACATACTCTAGTTACCACTTAATCAATTTTATGCTTTCTTAATTTGTCATTTAGGTATTTGCCTACTTAATGCACGTTTTACCTATTAATAGTATGTTTTAACAGCAATAGTAAGTCCTCTTTATGACATAATAACCAGTTTACATGGAGTGGTTCCCTGGACTCCGAGGCAAGGCAAGGCAATGTAATTTCATTATATGTAAACTCAATATTCTTTATATAGCAATGCATAAAGTGAAATTTAACAGTATTAAAGAATATAATAATGTACAAGACAATGCAACAATAGCAAAAGAAGAAAATGAGAAAAATATCACTCAACAAAAGAAACTGCAGACATAAAACACATACACATACAGTTAGACAAGTACATACAGTAATTCATCAAGTTTGGTTTGCTAAATTTTGATTTACGGGCATTTATGTAAAATTTTACGTAAAGACACAAAGGTAAATTAAAGCTGCAAGCAGTGTTGGGCGGGCCCTCACACGTGTAGCGCGTCGAGGTGTAAGGCGGCCGCATTGCAGATTCTGGAGCTCTGCCAGTGTGGCTTTGAATTTCCAACGTGCTTCGGACGCTGAACAAACGTGTTAATCATCGCTTCCTGTGTCCCCTTTACGGCACTACATAGCACTTCGCACTACGACTATAAATGAACATGTAGATGTGTTCAGGGCGGGACTGTTGTTAGGCACTTAAAGTTTGGTGCAGATCTGAGCATGTACACTGAAGTTACAAAAACTTCCTGTTTTCTGACAAATCATCGATTTTGGACCCCACGCCATGGCCACGCCGTTCCACGAAAACTCACCGTTTGTACAACTTTTAATCATGAATGGCTTTAGACAGCACAGCACAAATCTGAAGTCGATCGGATGAAATCCCTAGGAGGAGTTTGTTAAAGTACGGAGTGTGTAAATCATCCAAATATTACCATAAAATTCAAAATGGCTGACTTACTGTAGGGTTTAGAGCATTGCTCCAAGAGGCTTTTTGGTACGTCTGGACATTATACATGTGCCACAGAAATTTCATACATTTAGGTGAAACGTGCAGTGGGAGCTGCTTCGTTAAAGGTCACTTCCTGTTTCCAGCAGGTGGCGCTATGACTGTAGGTGAATGTTGGCATGTACATGTGTTCAGGGCGGGATTCTTAATAAACGTGTAAAATTTGGTAGAGATCTGAGCATGTACAGTCGAGTTACAACAACTTTCTATGTCGTGGCGAAGCGTGGAACTTTGCCGCCATGCCACCCTCACACTATTCACTGCAAACTCACAAGTTTTACAACATGGCTTCATAAATGTGTTAAGGGCTTTCTGGGACAGTTCTGAAGTTGATATGTCCAACCTGCTAGGAGTAGTACATTACAGCATAAAACATGTAATTTCCTGTTGCCAGCAGGTGGCGCTATGACTTTGAGTGAATATTGGCATACAGATGTGTTCAGGGCGCGACTCTTATTATACATTTACAATTTGGTGTGGATGTGAGCATGTATACTGAAGTTATAACAACTTCCTGTTTCAGCAAACCGGTCGACTGATAATAACCATTTGTACAACTTTTAATCGTCAATGGGTTTAGACTGCACAGCGAAAATTTGAAGTCAATTGGACTAATTCCCTAGGAGGAGTTCGTTAAAGTACAGTGTGTGTAAATCGCCGAAAATGGCCATTAAACCCAACTTTCTGTTGGGTTTAAGCAATGGCTCTAAGAGGCCTTTTTGTGCGTCTGGACATGATACACGTACAACAGAAATTTTGTACACGTAGGTGAAACTTAGTCCGTTGGGCCCTAAAGAAAGAAAAAAAAAAATCCCCTAAGTTTCAATAGGGACCTCGCACGGTTCGTGCTTGAGCCCTAAAAAAACAGATTGACGTATCAAAAGAATTTTGGTATGTTTTGATCAGCGATGTCCGTACATGATCCTGCCACAGTTTCAGGTCGATTGGCGAAACCGTCTGGGATGAGTAAATAGGATTTAGAGAAAAGTGATAAAAAGTTGCATAATTCAGAAGATCACTTGAACAAAGATGCAGATGAATCCAGAGATTAAAGTAATGAAAGAAGTTTCACATTAAACAAAACCGTTTTCGAGATGGAATTTGCAACCTACATGCCAGTTTTGGTGAGTTTTTGTGCTGCAGTTTTTGCTGCCCAAACACATTTAGCGGAGAAGAAAGAAGAAAGAAAGAAAAAGAAGAAGGAGAAGAATGAAAACAAAAACAATAGGGCTCCAGCTGCTTTGCGGCTTAGATCCCTAATTATAAAAGTGAGTGAATACAAATGTAAGTGCACAGTCAGGTGGTAAAGTGCATAAAGTAAGTGAGCAATACATTAAGTGCAAATTTAAGTAAATAAATACATAAAAGAGTAAGTGTGTAGCAAGGTAGAGGGAAATTACATAGGAGTGTTTAAGTAAATCAGAAACTACATAAGTACACAACCCCAAACAGTAGAAGTCTATGTGTGACCTTATGTGTAACCCTATCTTGTTCGGTCTGCTATCCTCAAACACTTCCCAGGAGAACAATGGGACACAAACACAACCACAGCTGTTCATCATGAACGAGAAGTTGGTGAGATGTCTGCTCTCGCTTGAACCATAGCATGGCAAACAAGACATTAAAAGATATTCTAGGCTTTGTAATAGTAAGCTGAACAATAAATGCAATAATTTTTAATGACAATATTCAAAATAACTCCTATTACATTACCATGGAAATACTACATGGATTACATTTTAACCCAATGTTCTCACTCTAAGGTTTAAGAGGCTATACGTAGATTTTTTATTAAATCACTTATCAATTAATCACTTTTTTATTTCCTATTTGTGAACAGATAGTAACCTCACAAAAAATGAACCACATGCCGGCCTTCTCAATTGCTTTGGAACAGTCACTACTCTGCGTCTTATGTCAAGAAATCGAGTCAGACACAAGCATCTTCTTCTGAACTCTACACACAGCAACAACACTGCAGCCAATGAAATGGAGTTGACTAACACCACAGGTGTCATTAACACTGGGGACGCTGGGGACATGTCCCCACCACTTTTTTAAAGCATAATTTGTTAAAAATAAATTTGAAATATTGCTTGCAGTTAAAGTTACCCTCCAGCTAGTTTTAACTGCCTTATTTTGGTGAATGTTCTTTCTCAAACAAAGAATGGGGGTGTGGTTAATAGTCGGACGTAATACATTACCATGACAACCAAAAACTGACCGGCTGGAGTGTTCACTAACGATATGCTGTGTTCATCACTACACTGTAAAGTTTAGTACACTTTACTGTCTGGCAGGAGTAACTATTACTTACCCATGATAGAAACTAATGTGCGCGTATCAGCTGTTATCAATCATACAGTCGATGGTCCTGTCACGCACTGCACACAATAACTCCCGCTATGTTTTATGGTGCGCTTACTTTACCGCAGACTGTGTATAAGACGGTGGCAGGTGAAAGTGCGACGCGTTTTCTGTCATCTGTCCTCCAACACCACACACACAAATGCCATAATGAAAATGAACAGCACACTAAACCAAGAGGAAGAAACTAAAAAATAAAATGAAGACCCTCTATTAGCCAACTTTCTGCACTTATGCTAGCTAACTACACCTGGCTAAATACAACTTAGTTAATTTAGCTAACTAAACTAGAAAGACAAACCGACCATCAGACACAGAGACATACCTACAGTAAGTTCTAAGTAAGTTACATGATAAATTGGTTAACTAGCTCACAACAATGTTTAATGTTTGATGCTCTGACGTAAGGAGGCGTGACGGCGTGACAGTTTTTTAACTAGGCATGACAGTGCACCTGCGCAAGCTTGGAGAATGACGTATGACTTATGGAATTTCTATAGTCATACGTCACCACCCCATTTTAACAACTAAGCAATTTTTGCAACTTTGAGCACAAATTAAGCTATTTGTCAAAAAATATTAGGCTAACTACGTATGTGGGTAAACAAAATTGTAAGGAAATTACTCAGAAAATTATGAAATATCATAGAAATGTCAAAATACACTGGAGGGGGCTTTAAATAACAAATGAATATGCCTTTTGAAAGGTTTATTTGCACACTAAGAAAACATGCAATACAATTAAAATATATAAAATATAGAAACAAATGTGCATTGTCCAAAAAAAGTAAGTTAAGCTAAGAAAACAAGCTACTGATCATAAAATGACCCAAAGACATGCATGCACCTATCACTAACTTTAGCAACTTCTTGACACAGTGTTTTGGCTAAGTTTCCATTCTCTGCCTACATACATATGTGTTGCCTCAGCAAGGATGATACTACATGACTCCACAAAAGCCCTATGTGAAAATTATGTAAAATTATAGGAGCCTTACAGTTGTTAGCTTCTGACAACGAAGTTTGACAGGACACAAGGCGCGAGGCTGCTGTGCTGTGTAACAAGCTTGGGAAGCTGGAGGCCGCATTCATGATCATATTTTGGGACACTGTGCTGCACCAATTCAAGCTTATGAGCGACGGTTTTCAAAAGAGAGATATGGACTTCTGTGCGCCTTTTGGAGTCACTGCACACTTACGTTGCATCACTAAGAGGATGAGGAAGAGCAATTTGCTAACTTTGAGACATCTGCCCGGGCTGTCACAGGTGTGACACAGACCTACCAGTACGAGACCCACCGCGTGAATAAAAGAAGAATGTTTGATGTTGAGACAGTGGGTAATGAAGTCCTTCTCACTGGTAAAACGTTCCAAGTCCAGACATTCAATGTGATTATTCACAGTTTGCTTTCAGGACTGAACAAACAGCTGGATGCATATAGAGTCATTAATGGTCGTTTTGGTGTCATGTTTGACATGGACTGTGATGACACTGATCTCTGCAAACGGGCCAATGCTCTCTCATCTTCACATCCAACTGACTTGGATACTGCCTTATCTGATGAGCTGATCCAGTTTCGGTCTTTTGTCAGTACTGAGCAAGAAAAGACACCTGCAAACCTATTGCAGGTTGTGCTGAGGAATGGACTCCAGACAACCTTTCCCAATGGTTTTGTTGCTCTCAGGATTTTTCTCATTCTGCCTGTATCTAGCTGTGAGAGAGAGAGAACTTTTTCACAACTAAAACGGATAAAAAAAATTAACTCAGGACAACTATGGGTGATAAGAGGCTTTCTGCACTGTCCTTGATGGCCATCGAGTCCAAGCTTGTGAGGGAGCTGGACTTTGAGGACTTGATTTGCAACAAGACAAGAAAGAAAGCTATGATACTTTCCATGAATTGAGGCTAATATAAACTGTTATAATATGAATATATTTTGCCCATTATGGTGTGATGTTGATATAGTCCTGTGTGACAACTTACCAAATCAACTAAATCTAAGCAATTCAGCAAAATCAGGCAGGCAAAACGATCTTATTCTGAAATACTCCATGTGGGAAATTCCTGCAGGGAATGGGGGAAAATGGTTCACAGAGCGCTGTGATCGGTTGTAGAAGCACACAGAATGACAAATAAACAACAATTGACCCTTCGCAAAGCCACGCCCCCTTTGTAAGTCCGACAAACTGTCGGAGCTGTTAGACTTTTATCACGGTGCTGCCGCTGTCTATTACTGCACTCCCCAGAGAAATATTGTATTGAAAAAAGAAAAAAGCAATCTCAGAAAGGAGACAGAAAGGTTTGTATTATATGTTTGAAGGTTGTATTCATGCTGTCAAACTGACGTGAAAAAACAAAGACAGAAGCTAAATCCTACAGATCAAAGAGTAGAAATGAACCACCGCATCACCTGACTATTGAGACAAAGGACAAAGATATTAAGGATTAACACTGATCCCGTAAAGTTGGTTAGGTCTCTATTCCTTATTACTATCATTAAAAAGCACCAACAGTAGGGTTATATAAAGTTACATTGAGTAGTAAGTTAAGTTAGGTAGGATTACCTAACTAACATTACATTAGGAACAATCCACAGCCTACATTTTTCTGGATTTGTGTTTTGGAAAGTGAATAAATCGTACTTCTCCTTTCAACCTCTCTGGGTAGCGATTGTAATTATTACAAGTGCCCCAGGAACAGCATATATCTTGGAAAAATACAGCAAAAAAAAAAGAAGCTAGTGAAGGGTCAATTGACAACATTAAAGACAGCTGCATTCTATTTAGATGAGCCAGTTCCAGGCTCTTGGTATTGTGCATGCTGGTTCACTGGCATGGCTTATTGAAACAATTAATTTAACTGAGCCATCGTTGACAAAATTTGGTTCAATTGTGCTTTTTCAAAATTGACATTGGATATCTGGCTATACTAAACAACTTTGTAGGTTTAACTTAAAAGGTGATTTTCTGCCCAATCAAGTCTGGATGTGACATTATCTGTGATCACTTCACACCATGCGTCGTCAATGCACTTATGAAATGGTTGTAGATACACTGTAATACATTTCAAGTTAGTTTAACTTGGAAATGCAAAGTTCACCTGCTTCCTTGAAAATGCAGGTTAACTCTGCTGAAGATTGCCTTTGTTTCAACTCACAAATTTAAGTTCATAAAGTTGATATAACTACAGTATTCTAGTTGTCTCAACTTTGTTTTTTTAGTTGATTGATTGATTTTATAACGTGTTCCAACTTTGTACTTTGAGTTAAAACAAATAATTTCATTTACTTTTTCAATGCAAGAAAACTTCTCTTAACTAGTCTAATCGACATACATTTCTGCATGATTTTAACTTGTAACTTGTAACTAAAGATTTATTTAAGAAAATATAAAACAACAGATAAAGATAGGAAGTAGAGTTGGACCAATAGACGATGCCATTGTCCTTTGGCAATGGCTGACAGACATCTCAACGTTGAGCCGGCATCGTGATTGTAAATCCCCCGCACACCCAGCAAAAAAATAAAATAAAATTTCACATTATACCACCCTGTGAAAGCAGGTTTTAATGAATGACTCTTATTATTGCTTTTAAGTATGCTTTGCGCCTCAGAATTCTCCTCTCCCCACACTCACACACACCTATACCTCAGGTAAACACCCCGGCTGCTCTATTTTCTCCATTAGCAGTATGTTTTATAAAGTTGCCTAAAATACAGACAACTCGTCATTTTTCCGTATGTTTCGTATGATCCATTCTCACTGCAGCAGGTGAGCCGCATGTTGGCTTATTAGTGACGCAGCCTATCAAACAACTGAAGCCAACATCTGCACTCTGTGTGTTCACTGTTGCTTTACCTGGTCCGTGCATAAAATATCCACCTCAACGTACGTAACGTAAGATAATAGTCTACCAATTTTTTTTACAGAGTGAAGTCTGTGCAAGAACACATGCTTCATTGTAGACATTGTCCGATGGAAATTTTGTTCACATCGCCCAACCCTAATATAAAGCATGTAAATCAGTAACATCAGTTACTGTCAGGAAAGGAGATCTTAAGACAAAGGGCACAAGATAAAGCATCAGCAACAGGTTAGCAGGGCCTTTAACATGACGTATATCCAAATGATAAGGCTGCAAAAATAGAGCCCACCTCATCAGCCTTTGATTTGGAATTTGCAGTGATTGCAGAAATGGGGCCCACCTGAACCAACTTAGACGTCAAAATGTTGAAGGGCCCAAACAAGTCAGAGAGCTTCTTTTTCTATCACAGAATAGTGAAGTTGATAAGACTTAAACTTTTTAGAAACAAAAAGCAATAACGGTTCTAACCACACCTTTCACATATGCAACAGCACCAATTTCTTAGCTGTCCATAAATTGAATTTCACCTCAGTTTATTGTATTTCACCTGTTTAATCATGAATGATTGATGACAGAGTCTGATTTCTTGGGACCACTGTGTAGTAGGATTAGGGTTTTCTGCGTGTAGGTTAGAAATTATACTGAAAATTGCATGTGCTTCATTTATTTGTAGCATTTATTTAGACAATGTGTTCAAATATATTTGCTTAGTGTTTGGGTCCCTATGTACAAGCTTCAGATAGCTTAAAAATGGTGTCCCTTTTCACAAATCTACATTATTTATAATGATTGTACTTGCATTTTAATGTTTTGTGAAAAAACTAAACTGGACTGAACTAACCTGAACTTGGTATCGTGCAGCGACAAAGACTAAAACTAACACAAAAACTAAAATTTGGCAGCAACTTCAAATTATTAGCAATGTCAATTTGAATAGCAGAAGGTATACCACAAGCTGAAGATGGGACTGCCAATTCACTAACTAATATTTTACCTTCCATGACTAGGTCAAGTTAATTTGCTCGTCTTTCATATTTCATGTTCCGTTTTTTGTTTCATCACTTCAACTTCTAATCTTCTCTGCTGGATTCGCATCATCAAGTTGTTTTTGCTCCTCAAACGTTAGATTTATCATTGAAGACACAAACCCATCAGATATTTGTGTGTTTCAGTTAGCAAAATTCCCTCTTCCATCTAATTATTTTTAACAGCTATTCTTTAGTACACTGTTCCAACAATGTTTCAGAGGGAGCCTGAATGAAAAAACCCACCACAGAAGCTATTCTACCCTATTAAACTGTACACTAAATACGTATATTTGAGCCTACCAAAGGGCTTTTAACCCAGCCAAACAAATGACATGTGCCCATAACACCCTGGAATCTCTCTCCCCTAAACTTACTAATGTACCTATCTAATTGACTAAGTACCCTCAACCCTGTCTTCGTGTGGATACTGCTGAGGGATATTTATTCATTGTAAACCAGCACCACACTAAACCAACAACCTGCAACAAGCGCTCTGGTAGAACTTATTGCTACACCTACCAGGAGAAACTCCAGTTGAAACACGCCACAAAACAGTTGGGTAAGCACCTACCAAACAAAGTATTAAAACCACAAAAAGGCTAGATCAAAACTCTCTACCAAACTAATGTGTGTGAACTCTCCAACAACCTTTCCTTTTGTGTAAGTTAAGCAGCAAACACCCTGCTATCTAGCAACTTACCAAAATACCAAATCACAACTGTTAGCACGAGCCCCCACTTTGTCACAGCACAGCTCAAAGGGAGAACAAAGAGGAGAGGACACCACATAACTTGTAACCAAAGATTTATTTAACAAAATAGAAAACAAAAGATAAAGATATAAAATATGTAAATCAGTAACATCGGTGTGTTGAGTATCTGCATGTGCTTACAGTGAAGTGTAATGAACAAAGCAACTAAACACAAAGAAAACCTAACCCAAACAATAAACCATATTTTTAAATATGGCCACTTCTTTTAACTTCAAACAACATGTCAAAGGGCAAACACATAACCGTGGTCATACACTGGACTTGGTTTTTACCCTGGGTGTCAGCATTTCCTCGGTGGAATTAGTGGACCCGTCATATCTGACCACAGATGTATTGTTTTTTAGCTGTGATTCTCGTGTTACTCATGCCGCCTCACCAAGCTCCGTGTGTTGTTGGGCTTCTGTAAATAACATCATAGAGTACGGTCTAGACCTGCTCTTTTATGAAAAGTGCTGTGAGATAACTGTTGTTGTGATTTGGCGCTATATAAATAAAATTGAATTGAATTGAATTGAATTCTCGCATCTTTAATGAACAAAGTGTTTCAAAGTTTTGCGCATTCTTTCAGAGCCCAAGCCAACACCTGTCTGATTCAAACACCAACAATCTGTCGATCACTTCAATCATATCTGCTTGTTGTCACTAAATATTACTGCTCCTCTAAAGGTTAGGCCTACGTCTAAAGCTAGTAAGCAACCCTGGATAAATGACCGCATTCGCAGCCTAAAAAGGGAATGCAGGAAAGCAGAGTGCAGATGGAAAAAATCCAGTCCAAGTCCATTACCTCAGTCTGAAGGATTTATTAATTAACTACAATAACATGGTTAAGGATGCGAGAACACACTATTTTTCTGAACTCATTACTACACATAAACACAATCCCAGGTTCCTGTTTAAGACTGTGGATCAGCTGGAAGTAATGATGACTGAATTGTTATTATCTTATTTTACCAATAAGGTGGTGTCAATCAGAGCCTCTATTACCCCCGCGGCCTCTTACTCAGAGTTCCCTCACCAGCAACAAGAGAGTTTTAACCAGTTTTATCCCATCGACTTGTCTGAGCTTTTAAAAACAGTAACACAAATGAGAGTGTCCTCCAGCCCACTTGATGTAATACCTACAAAGTTTTTACTGAAAGTAATAGATTCTGTTGGGCCCCATTTGATCTCTGTTTTTAACAGCTTCCTATCTACTGGTTGTGTCCCTGATTATTTTAAAACGGCTTGCGTGAACCCACTTTTAAAGAAACCTGGTTTAGATCCCTCCCTCCCACATAATTTT
>NC_060157.1:30281531-30289519 GCF_021292245.1 Micropterus dolomieu | reverse complement strand
GAAGCCTCCACATCATGTGCCACATCCCAGTCTTCTGCTGGATCACTGCTACAGTTCTGGAGGATGTGTTGAAGACCAGAGAGGGAGGAGAGCTGCCCAAGACCCTGACTGAGATGTATGCAGAATTCTTGGTTCATCAAACAAAGCAGAGGAATGAAGAAAAGTGTATTCAGTACATCAAGTCATTAGCAAAACTTTCTTTCCACCAGCTGGAAAAGGGCAACCTGATCTTCTACGAGAAAGATCTAAAAGAGAGCGACATAGATGTCCGGGGGGCTTCGGTGTGCTCAGGAGTGTTCACAGAAATCTTTAAAGAGGAACGTGGGAAGAGGAAGGAGGATGACAAGATGTTTAGCTTCGTCCATCTAACTGTTCAGGAGTTTCTGGCTGCTCTTCATGTCCGTCTGACCTTCACCAACTCTGGTGTCAATCTGCTGGCTACATCCTGGAGGTCTAAATTTAATTACAAACGGAATCTAAAACATCTCTACCAGAGTGCTGTGGACAAGGCCTTACAGAGTCCAAATGGACACCTGGACTTGTTCCTCCGCTTCCTCCTGGGACTTTCACTGCAGACCAATCAGACTCTCCTTCAAGGTCTGCTGACACATACAGGAAGTACCTCACAGACCAATCATAAAACAGTCCAGTACATCAAGGAGAAGTTGGAGGAAAATCTCTCTGCAGAGCAAAGCATCAATCTGTTCCACTGTCTGAATGAACTGAATGATCGTTCTCTAGTGGAGGAGATCCAACAGTCCCTGAGATCAGGAAGTCTCTCCACAGATAAACTCTCTCCTGCTCAGTGGTCAGCTCTGGTCTTCATCTTACTGTCATCAGAAAAAGATCTGGACGTATTTGACCTCAAGAAATACTCTGCTTCAGAGGAGGCTCTTCTGAGGCTGCTGCCAGTGGTCAAAGCCTCCAACAAAGCTCTGTAAGTACAGAGGAAGTTTTATTTGTGACGTTTTAAATAGTCTGCTATCTTTTCAACAGGAAAGAAAAAAACCTTACTACTATTAATTTCTTTCTTACTCTTATTCTCAGACTCAGTGGCTGTAACCTCTCACACAAAAGAGGCTTTCAATGGCTTAAAAAAATCAATGAGACAATTAGTCACAAGAAAACCACACAAGCTTCATCTTGTTGTTCCTTATTTTGTGGCTCTCCACAGTGACGATCAGCTAAGAGTTTGACGTTATTTATTTCTAACCAGGAGATGCGTCTTCATTATAACCTTTATTTAAGGCAAGGCAAGGCAAAGCAAGTTTATTTTAATAGCACAATTTAACAACAAGGTAATTCAAAGTTCTTTACATAAAACATAAAAGCAACAGGGAAATATGATAAAAGTTACAGTGTTACAATCAGGATTAAAAGAGTTAAATGGAAAATAATAAAAAGTTAAAAACAAAGAAAAAGAACACAGGACAGTAAAAGTTACAGTGTAAGTTATCAATAAAAAGAAAAATCTTAAATATTTAATTAAAAGCAATGGTAAAATGAAAAGTCTTCAGTCTTAATTTAAAAGAACTGACATTTTCAGCAGACCTGCAGTTATCTGTGAGTTTGTTCCAGATGTACGGAGCATAATAACTGAACGCTGCTTCTCCTTATGTAGTTTTGACACTGGGGACAGAAAGCAGACCTGATCCCAGACGACCTGAGAGGTCTGGATGGTTCGTAACGAAGCAGAAATGTATTTTTACCCTAAACCATTTAGTGCTTTATAAACTAACAGCAGGATTTTAAAAGCAATTCTTTGACATACAGGAAGCCAATGTAAAGACCTTAGAACTGGAGTGATGTGATCCACCTCTTTGGTCTTAGTGAGGACTCGAGCAGCAGCGTTCTGAATCAGCTGCAGCTGTCTGATGGATTTCTTAGGGAGCCTGTAAAGACACTGTTACAGTAGTCAAGTCGACTGAAGATAAATGCATGGATAAGTTTTTCCAGGTCTTGCTGAGACATAAGTCCTTTAATCCTTGATATATTCTTCAGATGATAGTATGCTGACTTTGTAATTGTCTTAATGTGGCTCCTCAAATTCAGGTCTGAGTCCATGACTACTCCAAGATTTCTGGCTTGATTTGTGTGTCTTAACGTTACAGATTGAAGTCGAGCACTGACTTTCAATCGTTCCTCCCTGGCTCCAAAAACAATAACTTCAGTTTTATCCTTGTTTAATTGAGAGAATTCTGGCACATCCAATTGTTGACCTGCTCAATACAGTTACTCAGCGCCTGTATGGGATCATAGTCCCCTGGTGAAATGGTTTTGTAAATCTGTGTGTCATCTGCATAATTCTGGTAACATATTTTGTTGTTTTTCACAATCTGAGCCAGTGGAAGCATGTAAATGTTAAACAAAAGAGTTCCCAGAATGGAGCCTTGGGGAACTCCACATGTCATTTTTGTCAGCTCAGATGTGTGATTACCTATAGACACAAAGTAGTCCCTGTCCTCTAAGTAGGATTCAAACCAGTTTAATACTGTGCCAGAAAGGCCAACCCAGTTTTCAAGTCTGTCTAGTAATATGTTGTGGTCGACCGTGTCGAATGCAGCACTGAGATCCAATAATACTAAGACTGAAATTCTGCCACTGTCAGTGTTTAAATGGATGTCATTGAAGACCTTAACAAGAGCCGTCTCAGTGCTGTGGTGTGGTCGAAAACCTGACTGGAAGACATCAAAACAGTTATTTAGTGCCAAGAAAGCACTAAGCTGTTGAAAAACAGCCTTTTCAATGATTTTACTTAAAAATGGCAGATTTGATATGGGCCTGTAATTGCTCATTAGTGAACTGTCTAGATTCCTCTTTTTTAAGAGTGGCTTAATGACTGCAGTTTTCAGGGCCTGTGGGAAAAAACCTGAGGAGAGACATGTTGACAATTTGTATTAAATCTGAGGCCATGTATTTAAACACATTTTTAGAAAAAACCTGTTGGTAGAATATCAAGGCAGCATGAGGAGGATTTCAGATGTTGTATTATGTCCTCCAGGTTTTTATGGTTAATAGATTCAAATTGTCTCATGCTATATGAATTGTTTTAAGTGGACACAGGGACAAGACATATCCAGTAACTGACATGGAGGCACTGATTGCTTGTCTAATTGTTTGAATTTTGTCTGTGAAGAAGGAGGTAAATTCATTGCAGGCACTGGTGGATAGAAGTTCAGAGGCTACAGACACAGGAGGGTTGGTTAGCCTGTCGACAGCAGCAAACAGGGCACGTGCATTATTAGGACCGCCTTGCATTTCTCAGCTCTAAATTATAAATGCAAAGTCTCTCTTTATAGACGTCATAATGAACCTGGAGATTTGTTTTCCGCCCCCCGCATTCAGCTTTTCGACACTCTCTTTTTTGAGTTCTAACCAGCGTGGCATTTCTCCATGGAGATCTTCTCTTACCAGAGACCACCTTCCCCTTGGCTGATGCAATGGCATCAATAACATTTGTAATTTTAGAATTGAAATTGTCACGATCGTGGTGTGAAGGCAGGTTGGAGGACCCAAACGGAGGACACAGAGAGGAGCAGGTATAGTTCAACGAAGGGTTTTAATAAACAAACAAAAGCGAGCACACTTACAGGTGAGTGGCTGAATAACTGAAATCCAAAATCCAAAAGTACAGGGAGACGAGACAAGACAAGACAAGACAAGCAAGGCTGGTTAGGCAGGCAGAGAGTACACGCACGACAGACTGGGGGTAACATGAACAACGACAAAGACAAAGAGAAGACAGAAACACCAGGTACACATGGACTAACGAGCAGGGCGGGAGCAACACAGGTGACAGACATGAGACTAACGAGGCAGAGAGAGAGAGCAGAGGAAAACAGAGAGACTTGACATGACAAGCAGACTATATAACAGATACTGGACACTAGACAGGACAGAACCCAAAACTCAACATACTAAGGCAGATACTAAACTCAAAAGTGCAACACAAAGGATGGCCAACCGGCAGAGCGTGACAGAAATTATCTACTAGCTTATTCACTGAGACCCGTGAGAGGGCAGGTGTTGAGGAGAAAGTCTCAATAAATTTTTCACTAGTGTTTTCAGTGATATGCTGTTTTGTGATTACCTCTGTTTTAACATTTTTGTGCACGCAGATAGCACTCTCAAAGAAAACACAGGAATAATCAGTAAAAACTTAAAGTTTACTATTTCATTAACAACATACTTTTTATTTAACATTATAATATTACTAATACAGTCATTTAGACTAGTTCCTTCTCCAGGCTGTGCCTGTGCTGCACCGCCTACACTACTTACGTTATTCATCACTTAGTTTTTTCCCTCCTGGCCTATTTGAATTTTGTTGTACTGATCAAGTGGTCGATGAAAGATATCACACATATCATTGCAGGCAAGCTCACATTATCTAGTTTAAACCAACTAAAACATAAAATTACACTGTGTTTCACATGATTTGCTGTAATGTTGCGTACATAAACGTCATAGCTTATATAAGACGGTGGCTTTTCGCAGGAAATCTGACCAGTCCTTCACATAGAAAACAGTTGGCCATTACAGGCTGTTATAGGCAACAGAGAAAGTTGGTGAATGCCTCAAATTTTAGGTGGCGTTACAACCTGATGACATATTGGCAATAAATATGTTATGCAAATAAATATATTTAAATTCCTAAAAACTAAAAAATATCCCTTTTAAAGTTGTGTGGCTGATTTAATCAGTTACAGCTCAAAGTGGCGCGGCATTCTTAAGATATGTTGAAAAAGTATTGAATTTTACTTCAAGATTCCTGTATATACCCTGTTCTTTATTGCATTTTGGAAAATATCCCAATTTTTTCTGGAAATGGGGCTTGTAAGTGAAATTGAAATGCCCAGATGCACAACAGCTCAAAAATGTTGTTATTCTTCAGAAAAGTTCCTGTTTTACTGCAAATTTAATCTTGATTAGAGTAGAACAAGCAAGGATTTTAGCCAGTGTCAGTTACCATCTTGAAGTAGATTTTTCAGCTTTACTGAACAAATTTAAAGTGTTTTAAGTTTTGATTAACAGATAAAATACAGATCCAATAGTTGTGGAAGTGTTCTGTTTGTACTCTCTTGTTTGTACTGTCCAGAATCGATGACACAATAATGTTTTAATAATAATGACATTATAATTTGTGTCGATTATTGTCTCTTCAGACTGATTGGCTGTAACCTCTCAGCGAGAAGCTGTGAAGCTCTGTCCTCAGTTCTCAGCTCCCAGTCCTGTAGTCTGAGAGAGTTGTACCTGAGTAACAATAACCTGGAGGATTCAGGAGTGAAGCTGCTGTCTGCTGGACTGGAGAGGCCACACTGCACACTGGAAACTCTCAGGTCAGATCACAGTACAGTTAGTGTTTAGAGCCTGAGGGGGGCGCCAGAGATCACAGGGGGTGCCCAAAGCTTTATCTGTTTTGAGGTTGTCAAAAAAACTTTTTTTTCCTCACTGAAAATAGTAGGCAGACTACTTAGTAGTAGGGCTGTAATGGTTTTGAAACAGAGACCAAAATCGCAACACAAAAGTCCACGATCTGACAGACAGAACTGTTGAGCTCTCATTAAGACAGAGCAACTGTGTCTGCAGCGGCGGCCGGTGGAGGGTGGGCTCGGTAGCGGTGTATATTGTAGGTTATTTGTATTAACAGTAGGTTATTGTAGGTAATTTTCCACCTTAATTTAGAGTTTATTTACTTGAATCTGCTCCTCTGCTCTTCTCCCCACACTCACACTAGCCTGCATCTCTGGTCTCTCACGGCAAACACGCCGTCTTGTCCCACCTCTTTCTCTCTCTCTCTGTATGTGTCTCGGCTTACTTTCTCCATCAGCAGTACGTTTCATAAAGTCACCGTGTTTAATAAACTCACCCGTGATTCAGTTTTCAAGTGCACCGCATTTGGATAGAAACTGAAACTTAACGTTAGTAGGTGACATCTGCAGTGGTGCGTTCCCTGTTGCTCCGTAATGTAACAATTACTGTGTCCGTTGACGTAATTCCAGATAACCTCTCCCTCACTGTTTCTCTGCAAAAGTCTAAAGTGGTTTGCCAAATATACTTTGGCAGGTGCAACTATACCTGTCCGGCCGCCCAAGTAAAGTACAGTGTATAAGTATTTGAACACCCTGCTATTTTGCAAGTTCTCCCACTTAGGAATCATGGAGGGGTCTGAAATTGTCATCGTAGGTGCATGTCCACTGTGAGAGACATAATCTAAAAAAAAGAAATCCAGAAATCACAATGTATGATTTTTTAACTATTTATTTGTATGATACAGCTGCAAATAAGTATTTGAACACCAGTCTATCAGCTAGAATTCTGACTCTCAAAGACCTGTTAGTCTGCCTTCAAAATGTAATACACTAAGACATCATGGTTTGAAATCACGCATGGCACGGAAGGTTCCCCTGCTTAAACCAGCACATGTCAAGGCCCGTCTTCAGTTTGCCAATGACCATTTGGATGATCCAGAGGAGTCATGGGAGAAAGTCATGTGGTCAGATGAGACCAAAATAGAACTTTTTGGTCATAATTCCACTAACCGTGTTTGGAGGAAGAAGAATGATGAGCACCATCCCAAGAACACCATCCCTACTGTGAAGCATGGGGGTGGTAGCATCATGCTTTGGGGGTGTTTTTCTGCACATGGGACAGGGCGACTGCACTGTATTAAGGAGAGGATGACCGGGGCCATGGATTGTGAGATTTTCCCTCAGTTAGAGCATTGAAGATGGGTCGAGGCCGGGTCTTCCAACATGACAATGACCCGAAGCACACAGCCAGGCTAACCAAGGAGTGGCTCTGTAAGAAGCATATCGAGGTTCTGGCGTGGCCTAGCCAGTCTCCAGACCTAAACCCAATAGAGAATCTTTGGAGGGAGCTCAAACTCCGTGTTTCTCGGCGACAGCCCAGAAACCTGACTGATCTAGAGAAGATCTGTGTGGAGGAGGGGGCCAAAATCCCTCCTGCAGTGTGTGCAAACCTGGTGAAAAACTACAGGAAACGTTTGACCTCAACAAAGGCTACTGTACCAAATATTAACATTGATTTTCTCAGGTGTTCAAATACTTATTTGCAGCTGTATCATACAAATAGTTAAAAAATCATACATTGTGATTTCTGGATTATTATTTTTTTAGATTATGTCTCTCACAGTGGACATGCACCTACGATGACAATTTCAGACCCCTCCATGATTTCTAAGTGGGAGAACTTGCAAAATAGCAGGATGTTCAAATACTTATTTTCCTCACTGTATATGTTGAAAACACTTAATTTAGTGCAAGCTGTAGGCCTATATTTTGTAAACATTACATCTTATAAACCCCTTTTCTTGGAATTAAACAATACCAAGAAACAAAACACCAGGAGGCTGTTGGTGAAGGCCGACCAAGAGCTGGCATTGATTTACACAGAGCCATGGAGGGGTCATTTGACTCCATTTGTTCGCTATTAGTAATTACATAATATTTTTCTGTGTGCGTGTTTTGTCAGCTGTTGGGGGGGCTCAGCTTTTCTTAGATAAAAGTAGGGGGGGCACCAAGGAAAAAAGGTTGGGAACCACTGGTTTAGACCATTGTAGGATCACTTCTGATTTTGTCAGAGATCAGCTGTGCTTCTCTGGCCTCAGCTCTGAAGTCCAACCCCTCCCATCTGAGAGAGGTGGCCATGGGTCTCAACAAGCTGCAGGATTCAGGAGTGAAGCTGCTGTGTGGTTTTCTGGAGAGCCCACACTGCAGACTGGAGACTCTGAGGTCAGTTCACTTGCCATGTTTCCGTCCAATTGGCATGCAAATTGTACTTTTGAAATGTCGCAAAAAAGAAACAAATAGAAATTGCGTTTCCATTATCTGTTGGAGTGAATAAACCAGGCTACGGCAAGCATCGTTATGTCAATAGTTGAAGTTACACATGCCAGTAATAAACAAGACGTATGGGTTCCAAACCAGAAGCAAAACCAGTTGCTTGAACCTGATGGCAATTGATCT